>NW_020868274.1:0-19421 GCF_003369695.1 Bos indicus x Bos taurus
AACCTCTTTGTTTTCACTTTTTTCTATAGTTATTGCTAACAGTAATACTACCATAGGAGCTCTTATTAAATTTTTTTTTACTTGCTATGCTAGTCATAGAACCAAAGGCCAATATCTACATCAAACAGGAGAAACATAATGGAAACTGTAAACAATTTTATGTAATAACATTGCCGTGCTCCTATACAGTCAAATGGACATTCAAAAGGACTTGATTTTTCTGAATGTTTATTTCAGAAAGTTACAATTGCTGCTGCTAAGTCGCTTCAGTCGTATCCAACTCTTTGCGACCCCATAGACGGCAGCCCACCAGGTCCCCCCATCCCTGGGATTCTCCAGGCGAGAACAATGGAGTGGGTTACCATTTCCTTCTCCAGTGCAGGAAAGTGAAAAGTGAAAGTGAAGTCACTCAGTCGTGTCCGACCCTCAGCGACCCCATGGACTGCAGCCTACCAGGCTCCTCCGCCCATGGGATTTTCCAGGCAAGAGTACTGGAGTGGGGTGCCATCGCCTTCTCCAAAGTTACAATTGGATGCCTGCAAAAAATAAAACTAATAATATATTAATACATAATGTTAATAATATACAATTGGTCATTCTTTTTCCTATTCTACCACAGCTGACTGGAAGTCAGTTTTAGTGACTACTACTAACATAAGACCCTCACCAATAAGTGAAGAGATATCAGAAAATCCATAATAGATCTAAAACCATCCAAGATAAAATGATGATTAAAAAAAATACAGTGACATCTTAGCTGGTGTAAGAAACAGGATGATTATTAAAGGAAAGCCAACAATCATGTACAGGCCATGGAAGCTTGTGGCTGTCACGAGTGTTGACTTTTGTCCTTCATCTGAGGTTGTAAAAAATGTGTTGTAAAATCCTGAGGTTTGCAGCAGTTGTAACCTACTGAAGAGACTGCAAAAAGGGTTTCTAGAATATCCTGACAATTTCCATCTACCAGGCTGTGGTGAGCTCAAGCAATACATACTCCAGAGGACAGAAGACAAATTGGGAAGTGGGAATGACTTCTACTGCATTAGGGAGAAAGGGCATGTTGCTACTCAGCCTAGTACATGTGTAGAAGCAACACCTCAGTGATTAAACCTTTAAAGACGCTATAAAAATGACAACGACTGGTAGAAATAGACCTTCAGAAGTGCCTTCTTAGACCTCCCATCATAAGCACAAGCATAATAAAAACACTGAGTTTTCATGGTCTCACACAAAATTAGACTCACTTATGACTTTGCTTTGAGAGGATTTGAACTACTCATTGTTAAAGAGAAATGATCCTTTCTTCTCTGAAGATTTGTGAATCATTCAGTTGGGTGTGGTGAATAAAATACTTAAGGATCTAATACATAAAAATGCAATAGGCAAAGCACAGAGATTTTTTGTTCCCTTTTTCAAAGGATGGAATATTTTGTATTTGCACTAATTTTATGTCTTGACTTCATGTACAATTATATATTGACATTTTTAGTTGAAATACAATAGGACTAAAAATATTGACCTAATACTAATAAATCATGTTGGTATGTGTGGTTGTCACATATGATTCACAGGAGATTTAAATTCACATTTGTCAATGTAAAGGATTAATGATATTTAGCTTCTTCATGAATCTATACCATTAATGAAGAGCTTTTCTCAACGTATTTCACTGAGGGAACTACAAGGATGATAGGCATAATACTATGCTTCAACTCATGGATTTCTAAGCATTGCTTACAATACAGATCTGATTTTCAACATCAGGGTTCTTTCAGTGTCCTTGAACAGCATTTGTTTTTCTGTATACAGAAGAAAAAAAAACTCATGAATATCAAACTTGTTCACATAAAACGAGTGTATGAATTGTTATCTTCCTGACCCAGGGATCAAACCCACATCACTTCCATCTCCTGCACTGGTAGGCAAGTTATTTACTGACTGTGCCACCTAGGAATCAATATACATTTCAAGAACCACTGCCATCAGCTTCTACTGTTCATGACCAAAGTAGGAGAAAGAACATTGAAAGAAGTACCCATAAAAAGTACTCATAGGTCAAGGAACTGTTATACTGGGTACTCCAGTTATTACTGGGACAAGTCAGTTCCTCCAATGATGATGGGTATAACTGAAAAATTATTACAAATTCATGGGATGCGATGTCTGCATGATAAATGGGTTCCTCTTATGCTACTGCTTCAGGTGTGCCTACTTCAGCATGAAGGACTGCACTTCAAGGGATGCCTGCTATTCCAGCTCAAGCAACAGATGGAGAAGTGCAGATCATTGTCCTTTGTTGAAAATAATCCACAGTTTGTCAACATATGTAACATGCCAGAGCAACCCTTGGGATGGAACTCAAAAAACAGGTTAGGCTCTCTTTTTGCCAAGCCCTGCGATAAAATATAAATCAAAAAAAAGAAAAGTAGCATCAATTTTGTCAGGACTTCCTCACCTTTTCTTTCTGGATGGCAGGAAGCAGACATTGAGGCCAGATGACTGCAGGATTTAATTGTGAACTAACATTTGGTGGGGTGGAAGCTCATCACTCTAGTAAGAATGTGGCTCAATTAAACTGTTTCACTTTCATTCACTTCATGTACATAGAGTTCTATAATCCCTCATTAAAGAATTAAATAAATTATGCTTCTTTACACCTTCACAATCTTTTGGTTTACACGAATGTAAATTCCTAGTCTGGCATTTATACAATGAGTGTTACAGGTAGTAATAGTGAATAAATGATGATGAGCAATGACAGGAAGTTTATTTAGTCTCTGTTTGAATTCTCAATTTTTTATATAATCAATCAGTGAAATATACTTACAGATGTGAATATTTTAGTGGCATGCTTAAATACACATTGAGTAGTGCTATGATAACTCATAGTGTTGGCACAATAATTGTCATGGTATTATGTCTTTTTCATATTCTGTTCCATTATACATTATCATAAGATATTCAATACAGTTTCCTAAACTGTACAGTAGGTCTTTGTGGTTTCTTTCATATATAGTACTATGTATTTGTTAATAATTCAAACAAAAACTGGTACACAAATATTCATAGTGACATTATTCACAATAGCCCAAAGGTAGAACCCATTCAAGTGTCCACTGGTGGGTGAATGAATACGCAACACAGGGTATATTCAAAAGCTTGAACAGTATTCTACCATACAAAAAAATAAACTAAAATGGAGCTGCCACTGTGCAAGAAATTACAGAAATTACTCCAAAACTAACACATGGAATAAATATATATGTCAATTCTAATTCATGCTATGTACTCAAAAGGTTTGGGAAAATGGGCTGAAAAAAATGCATATTTCTGCAGTCATATTCACAATAGCATGATTCACACTGGCCAACAAACAGAAGCAAGCTAAGTGTCTATGGCAGCCAATTCCATAAACAAACTGTGGTATACACACAATGAAATATGATTCAGCCCTTAAAAGTCAGTAATTCTGACAATGCTACAATGTGGACGAACATCATGGTCATTATATTAAGTGAAATAAACCAGACCAAAAAAGGACAAACGTTTTGTGATTCCACTAGTATGAGATATCCAAACAAGTCAAACCCAAAGCCAGAAGAAGCAGAAAGTGATTCCCAGGGATCGAAGACAGTTCATTTTTCATGGACCCCACCCAGTTTCCCTTGGGTAAACTGACTTCTCATGATATCTCCAAAACCAATTACACAAACAATTGGAAGCCATATCCAATCAAATGAATGTAGACATAATTTTACAATTTATACCAACCCCACTCAAACCTCTCAGCAGACAAAAGGCAAAACTATATCTATGGTACCTCAGTTTTGCTTAAAATTGTATCTACAGTACCACAGTTTTGCTTATGAAATTCAACAAAAAAAAAAATAAAGTCTATTCAAAAGAGGATATAAAATTTATACTATGAACTTTAAAAAATTAGAAATTTAAACTGTGAAAAACCTTACTCACAAAACTTAAACACAAGCCACAGAAAAATATATTTACAAAATATATATCTGATAAAGGATTGTACTCCAACTATACCAAAAAATCGGGAACAAACAACCTCATTAAAAATGTATAAATCTGAACACCTGGCCAAAGAAAATATACAGATAGTAAATCAGCATATCAAAAATACTCAAAATCATATATTATTAGGAAATTACAAACTAAAAACAACAATGAAGTCGCACTGCACACCTATTAGATCCAGGAAACTCAAAAACGGGGGGTGGGGGTGGGGCGGGGCTTCTCTGGTGGTTCAGTGGTAAAGAATCTGCCTGACAATGCAAGAGACTCAAGTTCGATCCCTTAGGAAGATCCCACAGAGAAACTTAGCTGGATTTTTCCTCAGCTAAACAAGGCTCACCATACCCTTCAGCATGAGAATTAGTTGGACTTAATTAACTTTTTTTTTAAGAGGACACATGATCATCTCTGAAACCCAAGTTCAAGGCGGCTCTTCTGAGTCACATTTACAAGATAACTCTCATTTCAAAGGAATTCTCTGTATATATCAGATAGAAGGATGACAGTCTTGTGAAACTCTTTTTTTTATCAATAAGGAAAGCTAAGACGTAAATCTGTACAACAACTATACCCTTCTTTTCCTTTAGTTTTATTTTTTAATATTTGTTTTTTTATTTGGCTGCACCAGGTGGACCTTCGTTGAGGCAAGCCACATATTTAGCTACAGCATGCAAACTCTTCGTTGTGGCATGGGAGATCTAGTTCTCTGATCAGGGATGGAACCTGGGCCTCCTTCTTAAAGAGTGTCCAGTCTTAGCCACTGGACCACCAGGAAGCCCCTGTTTTGTTTTTAGATGAAGACGGTATCCAAGGTGATATCTTGGGCCATTTCAGTCACTGACTCAGTTTCCCAAGTTTCTCCAAAGCACGCACAAGGTGCACATTATTAAACTGGTTTGCAAAACAAGGAAAGGTAGTTCATACTACAACACTGTATGCTTACAAATATGTAAATGGTAAATGGCATGTTATTTATTTTTAATTACTATGGGGAAAAAGAATGTAGTATTGATACATGTTACAAAATGAATAAACATTAAAAACATCTGTTGTGAAAAAAATCCATATAGAAAAGGCCACCCAGATCCCATATTCACCATGTCTGCTTTACATCCACCAAGTTTGTCCAAATGACAGAAAATCTCAGTAACAGTCTAAAAAAAATTGGATGAGGATGGGAAAAAAGATATATTCATACAATTGGAGAATTGCTGAAAGTGGAAGTGGGGCTGTGGATTACATTATAATGTAGAAACTATATGATTTCCTGATTTTGGAGATTATATGCTGGTTCCACTGGAGAATGCACCCATTTTGGATAAAACACATGGAGTATTTTAGATGATGTGGCAAATGTGAGTACTTTTTTACCATTATTAAGAGTTTTGTGCACACAACCATGTCAATACCACAAAAGAAAATCAGATCAGACAGGCTTGAAACTTTTCTCATAGAGGCCAAGACTTACCCAGATCAAGTTCAAGGGACGCTGTGATGCTCATTGTCCTTGTAGGAGTCCACATGGAATTTACAAATAAAATTTCCCACATAACTTCACAAAAAGTTGTTAGAATACATTCAGTAAAGTTGAATAATTCGGGATCATTTTTCAATCATATAAAATACTACAATTTACAATCTGAGTCAATATACGAAAATCAGTTGTGTTTCTATACACTGATAACAATCAGAAACAAAAATTAAGAAAAAACTTAACCAAGGACGGAAAAGACCAGTAGTCAGAAAACTGGAAAGCAGTGATAAAGAAACCAAAGAAAACATAAACAGAAAAATATTCCATGCTCATGCACTGGAAAAATGAGTTATTAAAATGTCCATTCTAACCAAAGCCATCAGCAAATGCACTGCACTCAAAATATAATATCCAATGGCATTTTTCATGGAAATAGAAATATTCCTAACAATATTCTGCAACAACTAAGGACCCTGAACAGCAAAAAAGACTCTGAGAGAGAAGAATGAACCTGGAGGCATCTTCCTCTCCAACTTCAAACTACATCACATAGCTGTAGTAACCACAACAGTGAGGAACTGGCACAAACACAGGCACAGGGACTCGAGGAAAGAATAGAGAGCCCAGGAATAAAGCCACATGTATGTGGACAGTTCATGAAAATCAAGCCAAGAACGTGCAAAGATGAAAGGACAGTCCTTTCAAGAAACAGTGACAGGAAATCTGGCCACCTACACCAAAGAACATCACTGGCCATCCTCTAGATCATACAGAAATCTAACTAAAAACCCGCCATTTTGCACATGGAGCTCTTTCCCCCCGAGTCCTCTGAGATGGACCTCCGGTCAGTGTTCAGCTGGACACAGGAAACGTCTACTTCGTCCTCATTTTCCCCTCTTGCAGCACGTCCCTGCTGGCGAGCACTGAGGCAACCCCGCTCCTCTCAGCCTGGACGCAGCCTCGTCATCCACAAGCCTCAACCCTGACGATCCTGAGGAGACAAAGCTCCTGCCAGCTGGTCACCAAGCCGAGTCTGAAGGCAAACGTCCTGTGCCCACGGGTCAGAGCGGGGTTTGGCGCCCCCTGCGGGCCACCAGAGAAGAGCGGGCAGTCCCGCGCTCACAGACCCCAGAGGGCTCACCCAGAACCAGCTTTGCTGTGAGCACTCAGACTGGAAACCCAAACTGAAATGGAGCCAAAAATCTCCATGACCCTGCTCAACACACGGCCAGGGAACAATTGATTAAAAAACATACGTAATGAAAGGAACATAAACAAACTTTGCAACTGACACCACATTTCAATTGAAAACTATAAACATTTTAGAAAACAACAAAAGATCTACATGACCTTGAGTCTGGTGATGAGTTCTAAAACACAACAAAAAAGCCAATATACAAAATGTTTCAAATAAATTAATTAAAATGCTGACTTTTAAAAATGTATGCATTCACTCTGTAAAGGACCTTACTCAAGAAAACCAAAGGACAAAGTGTTACGGGAACCACTAACCAAAACCACCTGCCCGTCCTTGCCGGGCACCAGAGAAACCACCTGCAGGAGTCGTCTTACAACAAGAGGTCCTGGGTAAGGAACAAGGAACTAACAGATCAGATCAGATCAGTCGCTCAGTCGTGTCCGACTCTTTGGGACCCCATGAATCACAGCATGCCAGGCCTCCCTGTCCATCACCAACTCCCGGAGTTCACTCAGACTCACGTCCATCGAGTCAGTGATGCCATCCAGCCATCTCATCCTCTGTCGTCCCCTTCTCCTCCTGCCCCCAATCCCTCCCAGCATCAGAGTCTTTTCCAATGAGTCAACTCTTCGCATGAGGTGGCCAAAGTCCTGGAGTTTCAGCTTTAGCATCATTCCTTCCCAAGAAATCCCAGGGCTGATCTCCTTCAGAATGGACTGGTTGGATCTCCTTGCAGTCCAAGGGACTCTCAAGAGTCTTCTCCAACACCATAGTTCAAAAGCATCAATTCTTCGGCACTCAGACTTCGTCACAGTCCAACTCTCACATCCATACATGACCACAGGAAAAACCATAGCCTTGACTAGAGGAACTTTTGTTGGCAAAGTAATGTCTCTGCCTTTGAATATGCTGTATAGGTTGGTCATAACTTTCCTTCCAAGAAGTAAACGTCTTTTAATTTCATGGCTGCAATCACCATCTGCAGTGATTTTGGGGCCCAGAAAAATAAAGTCTGACACTGTTTCCACTGTTTCCCCATCTATTTCCCATGAAGTGATGGGACCGGATGCCATGATCTTTGTTTTCTGAATGTTGAGCTTTAAGCCAACTTTTTCACTCTCCACTTTCACTTTCTTCAAGAGGCTTTTTAGTTTCTCTTCACTTTCTGCCATAAGGGTGGTGTCATCTGAAGGAACTAACAAGCTACCACCAACCAGAAGAATTCAGGAAAGGTCAAAGGAGACGGGAGACTCCAATCCGCAGGTCTTACCAACCTCCCAGGATCCTCCTTACTAGAATCCACCTTGGATGAGTGATGCATATGCCACCAGGAAGGACCCCAATTCAGAATGACTGGCCAGAGACAAACCAGAAGCTAACCCAATGCCCATAAAACCTGAGACTGTGAGCCACGTGGCAGAGTAGTTCTCTCAGCTTCCCTCACCCTCCTGCCCTCCACCCAGGCAGCCCTTCCCAATAAAATCTCCTGCTTTGACAGCACACGTCTCCTTGGACAATTCATTTCCAAGTGTCAGAAAAGAGCCTGCTCTCAGGCTGTGGAAAGGGTTCTCCCTTCCTGCATCAAAATCACAAACCAAGAGAAAATATCTTCCAAATGTGTATCTGTGCAAAAGGAAATGGCATCCACTCCAGTATTCTTGTCTGGGAGATCCCATGGACAGAGGAGCCTGGTGGGCTACAGTCCAACAGCAGGGCATTTTTGAAGAGAGGAAACAGTCCCAGGAAAGTTGAGGAGCTCACCAAAGGCCCCAAAGCTTTCGATGGCACAGCCAGAACTGTGGCTGAGCACCCCCAGCTCCCAGGCCTCTTGATACTGGCCCCTCTCACCAGATACAGGTGTGGCAAACTAGAATCTAAAACGTGGCTGAAGGCTTCCCTGGTGGCTGAGTGTTAAAGAATCTTCATGCCAATGCAGAAGACGCAGGTTGGATCCCTGTCCATGCTGTGGAGCAGCTAAGCCCACACACCGCAATCAATGAGCCTGTGTTCTAGATCCCGGAAGCTGCAACTATTGAGCCAATGAGCCCCAGAGCCTGTGTCCCACAACAGGAGTCACCAGTGAGAAGCCCACACACCACAACTAGCGTAGCCTCTGCTCACCATAACTAGACAAAAGCCCACACGACGAAGACCCATCACAGCCAAACATTAATATTTTTTAAAATGCATATCTGATAAAGAATTTGTACTCAAATTATACCAAGAACTCTAGAGCAAACAAACCCATGAATAATTGGTAAAGACTGAAACAGAAACCTGGCCACAGAGGGTACACTGATAATAAACAACCATAAAAAAACACCTGGCCACAGAGGGTACTCTGATAGTAAACAACCATAAAAAACATACTCAAGATCCTGGTGGGATGTGTGCACAGCCACCTTTGGAAGACAGTCTGACAGTTTTTTCCAAAGCTAAACAGACTCATCTA
Source organism: Bos indicus x Bos taurus (assembly GCF_003369695.1). Taxonomy (NCBI): domain Eukaryota; kingdom Metazoa; phylum Chordata; class Mammalia; order Artiodactyla; family Bovidae; genus Bos; species Bos indicus x Bos taurus. Next base: position 9,160 of record NW_020868274.1, read on the forward strand.
GGATGCAATACTATACCTCTTGTATTTAGACAACAGCTTTGAAAAACTGTGTTCAAACAAAAACTAGCATAAAATAATGAACAGTAGCTCTATTCTGGGTTAAAAATTGGTTAAAAACTGAAAGCATCAGAATGTTCTTCTGTAAGTTAATTAATAAGCAGATTAGGGCACATATACATCAAGGGGAGCAGAATATGCAACCCCAGGTTGTGTCTTTTGGACATCACGATAATTCTGGACTGACATTTTAAAAACAGCAGATCCAAAAAAATGTTTGAAATTGCCATTTTAGGAATTAAATTTACATTTATTAGGGAAATCTCCACTTGTAAGGCTGTCTCCACCTGTGTACCAGAAATAGAAGGATAACTACGTCTTAAGAGAAGCTAGTCCATGGAGATGGCCTGGATGTAAATCTGCATAATATCCAGACCCTTGTTTACTGTGCTTTGCCTCCAAACCTCCCAAATCATTCCACCATGCCCCGCCCCCCAATATCTTTCTTTTGTTCTTAGCTAAAGATAGCCCATAAGTCACAGGCTTGGGCCATTTCAGGTTTTCCTAGGTACCTTACAAGCATATAAGGGGGTATGCATGGTAATAAGCTTCTGTTTTCCTCAAGCTCATCTGCCTTTCATTGTGGGGGAAAGTCTCAATGAGGAAAAGAGAAATATAAAGGGAACATTATTTTTCTTCCAATACACATGCATTGGGATAGTATTTGGAAATATAATAGAATGAACCATCAAATCAAGCAAAAACCATGGATGAATCTTCATGTATATTGCTAAGTGAAAGAATCCAGTCTACACACTGCTAAGCTGCTACTGCTAAGTTGCTTCAGTCGTGTCTGACTCTGTGCGACCCCATAGCTCACCAGGCTCCCCCGTCCCTGGGATTCTCCAGGCAAGAACACTGGAGTGGGTTAATGACCCCATTTATACTACATTCTGAAAAAGGCAAAACAGACTTAGAAAAAGATTATGAGGCAGGAGGTTCAATATTCCATCTGATACATTACAATTGGACGTGAGTTTGAGTAAGCTCCGGGAGTTGGTGATGGACAGGGAAGGTTGGCGGGCTGCAGTCCATGGGGTCGCAAAGAGTTAGACACAACTGAACGACTGAACTGACATTACAGATGAATATCTACCACTGTGCATTTGTATAAACCCATAGATCTTTAGACCTCAATTAGTAAATCATAATCTATTCAAATTTAGTAATTTAGGATATGAGAGTGTCACAGAATGAAACACAGAATACAGCGGAGTCTAAATGACTTAGAAATGCATGGAAAAAACTCACGCTTTGTTGGTGGCAGGGACGGTATAGGCTTACAAAAGCTGAAGCACCAGCAGGTCCTGAGGATCTTAGCTCAAAGAAAGCCGGAACTGGGAAGATAAAGGGGTACAGCAGAGCCCCCACCCCACCGGGAGGGGATGAGAGCTGTGGACAGATTTCAAGGAGAGTAGCACTGGTTAACCACACACTGGGCTGCTTGGTGCAAAGAAAGCCAAAACTGGGAAGATAAAGGGGTACAGTAAGGCCTGCACCCCGTCCCAGTCCTCCTGCTTCCCAGCACACTCTCTGGGCCTGGAGGAGGGTCCTCTCCAACTGGTCCGGTGTGTGGACCCATGGGCAGCGTCACTGGGTGGTCACAGCCGGGCACATGGGGCCCCTGGGCCACATGCAGCCGCCCAGGGCTTCCAGGAGCCCATGTGCAAGCGCCGGGACAGACATCTGACACATGGATTCACCACCTAAAGTGGAAACACCTATTTCCTGGGAATCTGGAACTTAGCTTTTTTAAGGCCCTTTCCTTGGCCCTCTCCCTTCTGGGCTGCTGTGTCTCCTGACTCCTCCCCCTGAGATGTGTAGCTCTCAGGAGCATCCCCAGGACCTGAGCTACTCAGCAGCTCCCACTGTGGTCCAGCCTCTCAGAGGGGCTGCTCCACCGCCCGTTGTAAACAGGGGAACTCGCAGTGGAAAGGCCCCTGCGTGACGGGCAGGAGACAGCTGCGCAGGGATGGCCACGCCCACGCCTTCTCTGCCTGCCCAAGCCTCCGGGACCGCCGGGTTCACGGACTCTGTTCTCCTAGTAAGGGCCTCGGAGATCCCCCTTGGTCCTTCTGAAGTGTTCTTGAACGCGAGTGCAGGAAGCTAGCACACACTTTCCGTATTCCGGTTCTGTAATGCGGCTCAAGCCTTTCCCTTCCACAACCGCACTGGCAGTGTTGGGAGTCACTTGGCTCGTTTTTCCGTTTAGTTGCTCTGATTAACTGCAAGGACCACATGCCTACACACATCTCTAACTGGAGCATGCACGGCCCCAGTTCCAGGCATGGGGGATGCAAAACAGAGTGTCTGTGATACAGCTTCCTGGGGCATCATGTTTATTCCCGGTGCTTTAGAAGGACACCCATTCAGCCTGAACTAACCCCACAACGTCCCAAAGCCGAAACACCAATGGGTCCTGAGGAGACCCATCTCCTGTCAGCCTGAAGTGAACCCCACAATTCCCAAGGCCAAAACCTGAGCAGGTCCTGAGGAGACCAGACTCCCTGTCTTCCTGAACTGAGTCCCACAACGTCCCAAAGCTGAAGCCCCAATGGGTCCTGAGGAGACCAGACTCCCTGTCTTCCTGAACTGAGTCCCACAACGTCCCAAAGCTGAAGCCCCAATGGGTCCTGAGGAGACCAGACTCCCTTCAGCCTGAACTGACCCCCACAGCGTCCCAAAGCTGAAGCCCCAATGGGTCCTGAGGAGACCAGACTCCCATCAGCAGCCACAGGCAGCCAGGTGCTCAGGCAGAGCGGGAATTCCGCTTGGGGTGGGGTGGGTCCGGGAGGCGGGCTCCTCGCTCTCTGCCAGCCAATGGAAACTGCAGATCAAGCCTCCCTCACTCGCGCAGGCACAGCTAAGTGGAGACTCCGCCCCTCAGGGCAGTTGGCTAGGTCCATTAAACTATGGAAATTCAAACTGAAATATTGCCAATGTGCAAAACTTCTCCAAAATAGTTAAGGAATAATTAACTTGAAACTGTTTAGAATGAAATGTAGTCAGCAAATTCACTCAACTTTATTAACAGACATTTAAATTTTGAAACTATCAAAATTGTGGACATAAACACATTAAATCTACATAACCCTGGGTTTGGTCTGTATATCATGAGCTTTGAGTTTTAACACACAAGCTGTCAGTCCACAAAAGAAAAATATTGTTGACTTTATAGAAATAAAGATGTCTATTCTGAAAGACCTCATTCAGAAAATCAAAATACAAGCCACAAACTGGGAGAAAAATATTTGCAAAATTCATATCTGATACAGGATTTAGACACAAAATAGACAAAGACCTATTGAACAACCCTATAAACAATAAGTAAAGATCTGAACAGACACCCAGACCAAAAAAAGTTATACAGATAGTACAAAACAGAAACATGCTCAACATCATACACCATTAGGGAATTACAAATTAAAGTCACGAGCTATCACACTATACATATTAGGCTGCTAAACTCTAACTATATGACAATACCAATTGCTGGATGCTGAGGAATAGCAGGAACGCTCCCTCACTGCTGGTGGGATGCATGCACAGCCACCTTGTAACACAGTTGGCAGTTTTCTCCGAAGCTAAACAAACCTCACCTTGGGATCCAACAATCGTACTTCCAGTATTTAGGAAACTGCTTTGAAAAATCCATGCCCAAATGCAAACAAAGATGAACGTAGGCACAGCAGCACTATCCATAATAGTTAAAAGCTTGAAGTAATCAGGGTATCCTTCAATAGATGAATGCATAATCAAATTGGGGTATATTCATGCCAAAGCAAGTAGAACATGCCACCCCAAAATATGTCTCTCTGCTGTGAGGATTGCTTAAGTCCACTTCCATGGGAAAAAAAAAAAAAGGAGGACTCTCAGTAAACTAAGTAGCAATTGCCATTTTGTGATGGACATTTACAACAGAGAAATCTCTGCATTTAAGGGTTGTCCCTGTTTGCACCAGAAATAAAAGGATAATTAAAACTCAAGTAACTTATCAATGGAGAAGTCCCAACTTAAATCTATAAACAATCATACCCTTCTTTACTGTGTTTTGTGTAATTACCTTCCATAATGGGCTTCTCCCATTCCTCAGGGTCTTGTTTTTAGCTGAAGATGGCATTTAAGGTGGTGACTTTGGACATTTCAGGGAGTGAATCAGGATTCTTTGGTAGCTCCCCTGTATACAGAAGCTATTTGTTGTTTTAGTCACTAAGTCATGTTCACCTCTTTGTGACCCCATGGACTGTAGCCCGCCAGGCTCCTCTGTCCATGGGCTTCCCAGGCAATAATACTGGAATGGGTTGCCATTTCCTTCTCCAGGGGATGTTCCCAACCCAGGGGTCAAACCCAAGTCTCCTGTATTGCCGGGAGCTACCATGGGAGATCCCACCCATGACAAAGGTCATGCGGAGAGGACCTGACAGGCAAAGGTGGATCAGGATTTGAGGGATTCCCTGGACCTGCTCGAGCATCTACCCCAAAACCAAAATCTGTCTGTCTACTGTTTATTATATTATACCTTTCACCAACTCTTCTGACATTAACAGGGGGCTATCCCCGACCACCTTTCTCTGGAAAACATCAACTTATGGCTCTAATTAATAAGTCTCCTGGGCATGAAAGGAGTATTTCAATTCAAACCCCTCTGTTGACATTTTAGCTTGCTTGACAGGTTTATCCATACTCTTGCAATTAACATACATGATTGTTCACAACTGCCCACCTTGAAAGGCACGGGAAGCCAAAACATTCTAAAAGTCCTAATGAGCATAGAGTCCTTTAAGGGGTAAAAAATTATTAGAAAAGTACTGGTAAAGGGCTTCATTGTTGGGCCAATGCTTGCTGCCAAGTTTCCATATCCCTTATCCATTGTGCACCTGGGAGTGCATCGGTTAACATAGTTGGAATGTAAGGAAAACAAGCAGAAGCCTTGGAATTAACCACATCAGACCTTTGAGCTAATTGGTTCTTTCTTTGTTGTAACTCCCTGCACCTTTGCTCCGTGAGAATGTAACTCTGTTTAGCACTTTCTGAGGCTGACATAGATTAGAAATATAAAGAAAAAAACACTTCAAGGGTAAATAAGTTTTCTGGTTGAGCAGCCTTTATCAAAAACGGATCATAAAATGTCCACAGGCCTCCAAGGCCAGAAGATAATGTACACAACATTGTTTATGGGAAAGGTATGCAGAAAAAATCCTGGTTTCGATAAAGACAAAACAGATGTAATGTTTGGGCTGACTCTGCATGACTTTGCATCTTTCATTTCCCTCTATGTACAAGTCAAGGTATAAAAGTTCCTTTTGAAAATAAAGTTATGGGCCTCACTCACCAAAGCTTGGTCTCCCTGTGTCATTCTCTCTTTCCTTTTCTTTCTTTCTCCCTCTGTTCTTCTTTCAGGATGACTCCTTGGAACACAGGAGCTTTATTGGCTTTCTGTGTAAACCAAGGAAGATCAAGCCTCTTTCTCTCCCCTTTTACTTTCCTTATCGCCAATGCCATCATCCTGAGGGTACCCCTGGATCCTGCTGGGGCTGGACCCCAGCACTGTATTACAGGCAGATTCTTTACCACAAAGCCACCAGGGAAGCATAGAGGAGGTATGCTTCTATTTTTCTCCTGGTAATTTGTCTTTATTATGGAAGGGCAGAGTGAAAATTGTTTTTCCTCCCATACACATGCAATGGAGTATTACTCATCAGTAGTAAGGAATGAACCACCAAACTTTGAAATGTATGGTTAAATCTCATGTGCATATCACTCAGTGAAAGAATACAGTCTGGAGAAACAGCACACAGTATGACCTCATTTATGAAATTCTAGGAAAAGCAAAGCTACATAGATGATAAACAGATCATCTGCTGAAGAGGGTTGAAGTATTCCCTGTGATGCTTTAGGATGGACATCTGTCATTATGCATTTGTCTACGCTCATCAATTTGTATAGCCCAAGGGATCAAGCAATCTATTCAAGTATAGTTATTTAGAGTGTAGGAGAGTTGCAGGACAGAATACACAATGCAACAAAACCTAATCACATTATAAATGCACTAAAAAGATATCTCACTGTAGGAGATGGGGCAAAATGTGTTGACTTTGGAAATGAATGAATCGATACACAAAAGGCAAAATGGCCTGCACATAAACACTGGGCTTCATTTTATAGAGATCCTTCCAGAGTGCAGTAGCTAGCAATTCTGAGACCACTGTACACATAACCTGAAGAGGAGAAAAGAGCTGACAAATGCAAATGGCTCCTTGCTGCAGGAGTGGGAAGTTACAGATAAACAAAGAACAACAGGATGAAACTGAGCCCCTGACCACCAATCCTTATGGCTCTGAGTTGTGCCCAACAGGACCACCATCACCTGCACGTAGGTGCTATAACCCACCTGCCCCTTCTGGCCTTTCCCCTTCCTCTCTGCGATGATTCCAGTGACATTTCCAGCCTGCACCCCTCTCCCAGGCCAGGTGCATCTCATGGCCTCCCCATCTCATCCTGGGAACTAACAGGCCCCTCAAGGACTGTGATCCTGTTGCTCCCCATGCCCAGGAGGCAGCCCCAAGTTCTCCAGCTGCTGAGCCCAGATACCTGGTGTAACTGAGCAGGAGCCTATGGGACCCTCCCAGGACAGACCCCATCCTGTATCCTCTGCTGTAACTCCTCTCTGAAGTATAGAGATAATAGTATCTGAGGCACACTCAGGGAGTTGTTTTACCACTGCTAAAAGCCCCACTGAGTGGAAGAAGTTAACTACTTGATGAGCATGAACACATCACCCCCAGGGTGTCCAGTGCCTGAGGATTTGTGAGGTTAGCCACCTGTTACCTCACCAACCAGAGAACCGTGCACCAGTGAATCACATACTCTGTGACCCACACCCCTCCCTCATGTGGCCCATAAAACTTTCTTGAAGCCTTTCAGGGATTTCAGGGTTTAGAGCACGAGTTACCTGTCTCCACGTATTGGTGCCTTTACAATTAATGCTGCACTTTCCTTTACTGCACCTGGTGTCAGGCGACTGGCTTACTGTACTCAGGTGTGTGGACTTGGTTCAGTAACACAGAAGCCTCCCAGGTTCCCAGTTCCTTGTGCCCCAGGGACTGTCAGCTCCCTCTCCGGGGCGTATGGCCAACCCCCACACTGATTCCCCTCTACACTCTCAGCCTTGCCCAAGCCTAATCCCTCCATCAGGCCCTGACAAAGCTCCCTGCCCTCACAGTGCATCTCACATCTCACCCAACATGGTCTTTCTGAAGCTGAACAAGACCATGCCCTGCTCCTCCCTGTGATTCCCCTCACCTGATGAAGCCAGGCATGATCCATTCCAGGTAACTCCAGGATCCTCATTCTCTCCAGACCCCACCTGTGTGGCCGCTGTCTGTGCCTGTCTATATGGGCCTGTGGTGATCTCCTAAAATGAGGGTTATTTTATATACAGATAATGGGGTGAATGGTGGCCCCAAAAGATGTGTCCCCCCCTCCTCCAGAACACAGAAACAGGGCCATATCTGGGAAAAGGGTCTTTGTAGATGTAATTAAGGATCTCAAGTTAAGGTCATATAGGGTTATGGTGACCTTCAATCCAACTGACAGAGTCCTTATAAGAGATGAAAGAGGACACAGACGAGAAGCCTCATGAAGATGGAGGCAGACATGGGAGGGAGGGGGCCACAAGCCCTGGGACCCCTGGAGCCCCAAAGCTGGAGAAGGCAGGAAGGACCCTATCCTGGAGCCTCTGGAGGAACCTCAGCCCTGTGCCACCTTGATCTTAGGTGTCTGGTCTCCAGGACTGGGGGAGGATGAATTCCTGTTGTTTTAAATCACCCAATATGTGGTCGTCTGTTAGAGAAGCCACAGAGAACTCACACAGGCCCTGCTCTGTAGGATCCTAGAAGTGTGGGTCTCACTAAAGGCAGATGGAGGCTGGATTACAGAACCCTTAGAGTCAGCACTGGGCCCTCATAAATGCTAAAGCAGTGGCTAGACCCCAAAATGTTGAGGGGTGAAGTCTGAACCCTGTCCCTAGGGGTACTGGCTGCACATGCCTCCCCAGGTTCTTAACCTGTTCATGTGGTGTAGTATCTACATGTCCTGACTGAGGACATTTAATGTCACTGTTCACATTGCTCATTAAGAACACACCAGTTACACAGGTGAAAATCCAATTAGGATGCTTGCTACACCAATGAGCAATTCTGAAGATAGTCGGGGGTGGGGAATTAAGTGCAGACAGCAGCCCTTCCACTCTCCCACACCTCCTCTGTCCTGAGTCCAGCCCCGGTTGGATCCAGGGATTCCCTCAGGATGACGGCGTCGGCAATTAAGGGATAGCAAAGGCTGAGAGATTTATTAGATGCTCAATAATAACTGGTTTACGTGGGAGATCAATAAAGTTCGTGACACCAAACTTGTTCTGACCACGGAGGCAGCAGGCGCCCTCTCAAATAGCGGAAGGTGCCCCACCTTAGGCACCTTCTCGAGTGGGTCTTAGAAGCCCAAGCAAATAAGTGGTCGCAGAGGACCCCCGAGCTCCAGATTATTTTGGCATGAAGGAAGAACAGAAGAGAAAAGGAGGAAACGGAAACAAGAAAGAATGACACGGGGAGATCAAGCTTCAGTGAGCAAGGCCCGTAGCTTATTTTCAACAGGGGCTTGTATACCCTAAGTTGCACACAGAGGATAATAGGGGATGTGAAATCATGTAAAGTCAGCAGTCTTTGATCCTTATCAAAAACCAGGTTTCTTTCCTGCAAATTTATCGTATATAAATGGGTTTAGGTGATTTACATCATCTTCTGGCCAGAAGGCCTATTAACATTTTATGACTCTTGACAAAGGTTTGTCAACCGTAAAACTTATTTTCTCTAAGAGTATTTTTTTAAGGTTTGGCGCCATCCTCCGAAGGTGTTAGATACAGTTGCAATTCCTATAGGGCAGAGGTGCAGTGGGTTTACAACAAGGAAAGAATGTATTACCTTAAGGGTCTAAAGTTGCTAATACCAAGGCCACTACTTATTTTTTCTACATACCAACTATAATTAATTAATACACATTCAAGGATACAATACAGGGGATGTGGAAACTTGGCAGCAAGCATTGGCTCATCAATGAAATATTTTACTAGTTTTATTCTGACAGTTTCTAACTCTCTGAGAGGCTCTAAGCTATTTGAATATCTTAAGCTTCCCCTGCCTCTTGAGGCCTGGGAGACTGTAAACAATCGTATGCATAGCTGTAGGAGTCCGGGGAAACTTGTCAGGTGAGTTAGAGAGCTAACTGAGGGGTTTAGATTTAAACACTCCTAATGCCCAGGAAACTCTAATTAACTGGAGCTGTAAGTTAAACTCTTTAATCAGAGAGAGGCTAGATGGCGGTGGGGGACAGCCCCCAGTAAAGTCAGAGGTGAGAGCACAAAGCAGTAAAGTAGGCAGACTCTGGTTTTGGTGGGTAGATGCTCGAGAATATCCAGGGGGATTCCTGAGGCTCAATCCTGCCTTTGCGTATGCCAAGCCTCCTTCCTCATGACTTTGCCACGGCTGGAGCTCCTCACGCCGGCTCCTGGCACTCCTCCACACTCCTGACCCCCTCCTCCACATTTCTGACCCCTCCTCTACCCTCCTAACCCCCCACCCCCACTCGCACAAGGGTTAGGGTTCTCAGTGGGAAGCTGGGGGACCACACAGAGGCATCTGAAGAAGTAAATGCTGCCTGATCCCTAGGCTAGCTGCTCCTGAACATTCTCCACCCCTCCCAGTTAAAATACTCGAATATGTGCAAAGAAAATTAGAGAAACCAAGGGAACATTTCACACAAAGATGGGCTCAATAAAGGACAGAAATGGGTATGGACCTAACGAAAGCAGAAGATATTAAGAAGAGGCAGCAAGAATACAGAGAATATATAAAAAAGATCTTAATGACCCGGATAACCATGATGATTTGATCACTTGCCTAGACAGCCTAGAGTGTGAAGTCAGCTGTGCCTTAGGAAGCATCACTATGAACAAAGCTAGTGAAGGTGATGGAATTCCAGCTGAGCTATTGGAAATCCTGAAAGATGATGCTGTTAAAGTGCTGCACTCAAATATTCCAGGAAAATTTGGAAAACTCAGCAGTGGCCACAGGACTGGAAAGGTCAGTTTTCCATTCCAATCCCAAAAAGGGCAATGCCATAGAATGTTCAAACTACCACACAGCTGCACT
>NW_020868275.1:0-13061 GCF_003369695.1 Bos indicus x Bos taurus
TTTAAAAAAATATATAAAAGAAACAGAAAAAAAAGAAAGAGAAAGAAATTACGATTTGTTCTGTTTTCTTCCAAAGACTTAAAAGGAAAACTGAGTAGAGGGGGAAATATAAGGTTACAAACTACTTGGAGAGCTGCTTCAAGGTTTTCCCTATCTAATACATACACTAAATTTGCAAAGCCAAGACTTCCACCCAAATTTTCCTGCTTGCCACAGCTCCTTGTTGTGCTTTCTGTAGAACTACCAGCTCTATTTATCTTGTCTGCTCTCATTTTGGACACTCTTTCTGGGAAGGTTAGACTGAGCTTGAATGGTGGGAAAGATAGTTCATTCCGCTTCCCCTGACAATACCGCCCTGGGAGGTGAAACTCATGAAGACATGGCAGTAAGTGAATCAATAAGATCTTTAATAGGAATCCAAATTCTCAGACGCTTCACTGCCACATCACAGAAAGATTTTGATGTATTCTGTGAACCTTCCATTTCAGATACCTCTAGACTGCAACTGAGTGTGTGGGGGGGAGGTGGGGGGAATTTCAAATCTTAAGCAATGAGTGTACAAAAAACATATCTTACTTGCACAATATAGTTGCACTCTAAGAGCTGCATTTTCGGATTGAGGTTCAGTTTCATAAATGTATATGCATCCTCAAATATTTTATCATACAGAGTTAGGAATACATTATTTTCCTGAGTAGTACGCTTCTTCAACCATGCCTACAGCAAAGAAACAGAATCTCTGTTTATAAGAGAGCAAGACATGGAGAAAGCGAGACATGGAAAGATACTAAATGCGTTCTGTAGGTCTCCAGTCCCCACCTGCAGGATTGGTCTCCAGCTGAGGGCAGAGCTGCTGATGTACACCATGCCCATCCTAGAAACCGTGGCTGGAGAGGCGTTCTCGATATTGTGGACTTCAAAAAAAGCTTGCAGCTTGGGGCCATGGGGATGCGATCTCCGTTGCCAGTGTGAGGGTTTTATTGTCATCCAACACGGAATTTAAGTTCTCAATCCAAATGGCATCCACAGGGCCATCTAAAACGAGGAAAATGTTTTCACCTGCCAAAAATAAGAACAGAAAATCACTTTTCAACTGTGGATGATCAAAAAAGAAAATTAAAATACTGAGTTGCGGATAAACTGGCAGGAAAAAGAATGATCAGCAGAAAAGAATTTGCGTGTACCTTTTTTAGCTTTTAATGTTTTTCTCCACAGAGTAGAAAAAAATCCCGTCTGTCCAGTCATTGGTCGCTGTGTCCAGTCGGCCAAACATCTGAGGAGCCGTAATAGCTTTGGGATTCATTCTCATCTCCCTGTGAGGCCTTCCACACTCTGTCAGTGCCTTCATCAGGATTGTTATGACCATTGTCTTCCCAGACCCGCTGGGCCCAAGAGTCATCAAACCATGACGGACCAGAGACGTCTCATACAACTACACAATGAGATGATCAATCAAAAAATATAACTTAGGAATCTCCTGCACACGTTCATAGAAGTCATGTGAAGAAATTTTAAAAGCTTTAAACAGGATCTTAAAAGCTTTAGATAGTAACTGGTTCAGTACTTAAAAATGGAATATGACCCCTCCAAAACTGTTTGTTTCATGGAAGGTGAGTAGCAAACTTTTAAAACGTTAAAAGTGAGAAAGTGATGACAATGTGGGACTTTAATTACATTTTGGAAGTAATCAATTCAGGATCTAGTTTTTACGTCTCAAACTACTTGATATGACAAACTCCTTGTCATTTCAGTTTGCTGATAACATAGAAGTGGTTTTTCCACAAACAGGCTTTCTCTGTATCACGTGTGGTGATACCGCCCCCTAGTGGTGGAAAGCAGCGATACACAGCATCTCTGCCAAGACCCAAGTTAAACATCAGCCTTCTGGTTCTCCAGAGGCACAGCTGGACGTTGAGTTTCCTGTACAAGCGAGTGATCATCAGGGAAACTTGTAATGGAGTAAGGGAAGGACAGGAACGGGGACAGGTCAAGCGTGGTGTGACTGAAGACAAAAATCCTGTAGAGGGGAGACTTAAGGCTGGCCCTCGGGGCACCTTTATACCTGTTTCAACTGGAAGCAGGAGAACTTGACTTTTTGACTGCATCACCCATAAGTCTTTATCGAGTGTTCTTTGGTTTGTTTTTTTTTTTAATTATTTATTTGGCTGTGCCAGCTCTTAGTTGCAGCATGCAGGATCAAGTTCCCTAACCAGGGATCAAACCCAGGCCCCCTGCATTGGGAATGCATAGTATTAACCACTAGACCACCAGGGAATTCCCCACATCAACCATATGTCCTTAACTAAGGAAGGGTTGTTTGGGGGTAGGGGAGAAAAAACTCCCATGCGCTGTCTGCACTTTGCACCTTCCAGAAAAAGTGGCACTGACCCTCCTGCAGAGAGTGGTGTGTTTGGGATTGGAATCACAGTTCTAGAAGTCAGGGAAGGAGTGCAAGGTTGAGGTAAGAGAGATTCAAGGAGACATACAAAGAACATGGACAGTCTGTTACAAAGTCCTCTCTACAGTTTTCTTAATGAAAACAAAAAGTCAAAGGTCTCATAGCTGATCAGAGTAAAATTTGAGTTACTTTCCTAAGTTTTAGATAGAAATGTATTAGCTCTGTAATCCATAGTTTAAAAGCAACAGAGGTACTGGCCATATTATATTCAACAGTAATGTGTTTGACATTAAGTAACACACAATATTCTAGTCCCTCCACCAACTGAGAGAACTAAGATTTCAGTGCTCAGTATACTGTGTGCATTGTTGTTCAGTGGCTAAGTCATGTCCGACTCTGCGCCCTCATGAACTGCAACACACCAGGCTTCTCTGTCTTTCACTATCTCCCTGAGTTTGCTCAAACTCATGTCCATTGAGTCAGTGATGCCATCCAACCATCTCATCCTCTCTCACCCCCTTCTCCTCTTGCTCTCCATCTTTCTCAGCATCAGGGGCTTTTAAAATGAGTCAGCTCTTGCATCAGGTGGCCAAAGTATTGGAGCTTCACCATCAGTCCTTTCAATGAATACTCAGGGTTGATTTCCTTTAGGATTGACTGGTTTGATCTCCTTGCTATCCAAGAGACTCTCAAGAGCCTTCTCTAGTACCATAGTTCAAAAGCATAAATTCTTCAGTGCTCAGTCTTCTTTATGGTCCAGTTCTCACATCCTTTATGACTACTGGCAAAACCATAGCTTTGACTATACAGACCTTTTTCAGCAAAGTGATGTCTCTGCTTTTAATATGCTGTCTAGGTTTGTCATTGCTTTTCTTCCAAGGAACAAGCATCTTTACTTTCATGGCTGCAAGTCACTGTCCACAGTGATTTTGGAGCCCAAGAAAATAAAATCTGTCACTGTTTCCACTTTCCCCCATCTATTTGCCATGAAGTGATGGGACCGGATGTGATGATCTTAGTTTTCTGAATGTTGGGTTTTAAGCCAGCTTTTTTACTCTCCACTTGCACCCTCATTAAGAAGGTCTTTAATTCCTCTTCACTTTCTACCATTAGACATATGTCATCTGCATATCTGAGGTTATTGATATTTCTCCTGGAAATCTTGATTCCATCTTGTGCTTTATCCAGCCTGGCATTTTTCATGATGTACTCTGCATAGAAGTTAAGTAAGCAGGGTGACAATATATAGCCTTGATGTACTCCTTTCCCAATTTTGAACCAGGCCATTGTTCCATATCTGATTCTAACTCTTGCTTCTTGTCTTGCATGCAGGTTTTTCGGGAGGAAGATAAGGTGGTCTGGTATTCCCATCTCTTTAAGAATTTTCCACAGTTTGTTGTGATTCATACAGTCAAAAGTGCTAGCATGGTCAATGAAGCAGAAGTAGATTTTTTTTTTTTAATTCCCTTGCTTTTCTATCATATAGTGGATGTTGGCAACTTGACCTCTGGTTCCTCTACCTTTTCTAAATCCAGCTTGTACATCTGAAGTTCTCAATTCACCTGTATGCACATCACATGTAAAGTGAGGTTTTCCCCAGAATTTTTTTTAAATGGAATGATTTCCATTACATAGATGATGAAAAATACGTTGATTTCTCCCAATATATTTTCTTTCTAAGATTTGAATCTGTCTCATACACTTGCACTGGTTAAAAGAATAAGTTAAGAATCATTACTTTTCAAATGCAGTTTTGACACTTTCCACAATTTCAATGCCTTCATTTTCCAAGGCACTGGAAAATACTCTCAATGTGTCAAGCTCATAGGGATTTAATTCAGCAACTCTGCAACAGTTTCAGGGATCTGCTTGATAAAATCACTGATAGGTTGTCACAAGGATAAAATGTAATTGACAGAAACACACCAAGAGACACGGGCAAAGGATTTAGTTTAGGTGTGAACACGCCCACATACGAAGCAGAAGCAGGGTAGCAGCCCCAGATTCCTTGGGCTCCATGCCCCATGAAGGCCCCCAGCTATGGCATTCCATTTCCCTGTGGGTTTTTTTTTTTTTTTTTTGGTCATGCTGCATGGCTCGTGAGATTCCAGTTCCCCAACCAAGAATGGAACCCAAGGCCCCTGCAGTGGAAACACAGAGTCCCAACTACCGGACCACCAGGGAAGTCCCTCCCTGCATTTTCATAATCTACTATCTCCTACCAGCTATTCTCAAGATTCTGGTTACCACTTAACGTCATGGGGTGTAAGTAACTTCAGTAAGTGCTTGGTTAGTGTGAAGCAGGGTAAAACCACACTAAAGTCCTTAGGACTAACATCCCTAGCTGAGGACTCTTCTTGTAATGATGTGCTTTATTTAGTCTCAACCTTAACATCAAGCAAGACTAATATCACAAGTTCTTCTCTCCAAATGACAACCTCTAACAACACTCATTGAGCATCATACTGATAATAGATGAAAAATATTTTACCTGCACGAGTTTGAGATTCCAGGGTGGATGGTTAATCAAACCTTCCAGCTGAACCTGGTTGGTGACTGCAGCTTGCAGTTCCACGTAACTATTACTATCTAGTTGTAATCCTGGAAACAGGTCATTGATTAAGCTGAGGAACAGGGGTTCATCTTCATCAATCTAAGGTGGCAAAGAATAAATTTACTCATTTAGGTCAAAAATGAAGCTCATAGCACTTATTTCATGCCCAAATAATCATATTATTCTCCTGGCCACACCTGTATGCTCTAGCACTTTCTCCAAACACCACCCCTGAGTCCACATTACCTACAGCATTGCACCTAAATTTCCCTGGCATTTACATTAAAAAGAATGAAATAATGCCATTTTCAGCAACATGGATGGACCCAGAGATTGTTGTACTGAGTGAAGTAAGTCAGACATAAAGGGGAAACATCTCTCTTATATGCGGAATCTAAAAGGAAATGATAGGAATGAACTTACAAAACAGAAAGAGACTCACAGACTTAGAGAATGAACTGGACGGTTGCCAGGGTGGGCGGAGGAGAGGATGGGGGGAAGGGATACTTAGAGTCTGGGATGGACACGTAGACATTACTAAAATGGATAGCTAAAATGGATAAAAAGATCTGCTTTATAGCACGGGGAACTCTATTCAATAATACGTGGCAGCCTGGACGGGAGGGAAGTTTGGTGGAAACTGGATTTATATTCGGAGAAGGCAATGGCACCCCACTCCAGTACTTTTGCCTGGAAAATCCCATGGATGGAGGAGCCTGGTAGGCTGTAGTCCATGGGGTCGCTAGAGTCGGACACGACTGAGCGACTTCACTTTCACTTTTCACTTTCATGCATTGGAGAAGGAAATGGCAACCCACTCCAGTGTTCTTGCCTGGAGAATCCCAGGGACAGGGAAGCCTGGTGGGCTGCTGTCTATGGGTCACAGAGAGTCGGACACGACTGATGCGACTTAGTAGTAGTAGTAGGATTTATATACATGTATGACTGAGTCCCTTTGCTGTTCACCTGAAACTGTCACAACATTGTTAATTGGCCATACCCCAAGACAAAATGTTTAAAAAACACTCTGTCGGCATTTAATGTCTTCTCCAATCTACTGCTCCAGGGTTTGATCTCATTACTTTATCATACGACAGGTATATGCATTAACCTTAAAAACGTGTAAGTAATAGCTCCAATCCCAAGAGAACAGAGTATTAACATTCTACTTTAATTAGGAAAATATCTGTAGTTTAACATCAGAAAGTCTTGTGGATTTTGCTTTCAGTTTCTCAACTGACTATGATGGTGGGTGAGTCCTACAAACGTGGCTCCCTCATAAGGAGATCCACGCCCCCAGGGTGGCTGTGAGACTCAAACAAGACAGTACCCGTGAAAAGATTCTGTAATAAAGTGAAGTATGCAGATGTTAGTTGTTAGTTTTGTAACTAGAATGTGAGCTCCTAAGGTCCACTCCTTCCTCAACCGTGTACTGCCAGGACACGGACACGTAGCACCAAGAAGCCCCTGAATAAAAGCCACATGAAGCTGCCCATCAGCTAGTTCACGACAACATGGCTGTACCCGTGAAAAGTGTGCAAGCAGTGAAATAATTATTGTAATCTCCACAGCAAACCGGAGAAGGCGATGGCGCCCCACTCCAGTACTCTTGCCTGGAAAATCCCATGGACAGAGGAGCCTGGTGGGCTGCAGTCCATGGGGTCGTGAAGAGTCAGACATGACTGAGTGACTTCACTTTCACTTTTCACTTCCATGCATTGAAGGCAATGACAACCCACTCCAGTACTCTGAAGTGACTTAGCAGCAGCAGCCACCATTTAACGCACATTTAGAAAATAGAAATGGTGTTGATGTTTTGGCAGAGACATAGTTAAAGCTAGTCACATACAGACAAAGCAAAAAGCTCTGGTGGTTCCCTATGAATCCAGATTTTCATGTTTAGAATCTGTGTTACATTATGAGTAATGGACTGACATTTGGGGGCTGGAGCCCACTGATGGAGCCTATTTTATGGCATTTGCAAGGATGCATTTCTGGCCCCTGTGGTTCATATAAAGCCATGGATTTTTTTTCTTGGGGGCAGGAGGAGGGTGCCTTCTTCCAGAAGCCCAGTCAGTGGTAACTTCACATACATAACCCAACACACACTCATGTTAACAGCTCTGTATGAGCCCACCCCACTTGTCAGCTAGGTCAAAATCTTGAAAGAGAAATTAACCCAGAAAATAAAGATACCAATTTAGAAAGGTTCATATCTCTCAGTCCTCTCATGACCGTGCTTAATTCACTATCTTCTGGTCTGGCTCTTTTTTGAGATCCGAGTGTCCTCAACAGATAGAATATTTCTCAACCAAAGTCGTAATGAACCTAGGATGAGAAAAGAAATAAAAAGGATCATCCAGTTGAAAAATTCTAAGTGTAGACTCACTGTGCACATATAGTACTTATATACTATAGTTTTGGAGTGGCTGAGTGGCAGAGTTCTGTTAGCTCACTTCTCCTGCCTTTCTTTTGACTGAAAAAGATGACTTCACTGGAAACATCAAGCTGGGTGACAGTGCTCACACATGATTTTCTGAGAAAAAATACACTCTGATAGTCTGAAGGGCAACCATTTAAAATGCATGACCAACTGGTTTACATACTATGTGATTCACCTATGTAACATGCTTGAATTAATCAATTACAGAGCGTAAAGATTGGCCTATGAGGGGCCATAAGTTTGGGAAAGAGGTAAGTATGGTATAAAGGGTATGCGGGATGGGTACTTGGTGGGCGATAACAATTCTGTTTTCTAATGACATTAATTGATAGAATACACACTCCGACGGTAAAAAGCGTCTGTGCAATTGGCAGGAGACCCAGGTTCGATTCCTGGGTTGGGAAGATCCCCTGGAGAAGGAAATGGCAGCCCACTCCAGTATTCTTGTCTGGAAAATTCCATGGACGGCAGAGCCTGGTAGGCTACTGTCCATGGGGTCGCAAAGAGTTGGACACAACTGAGCGACTTCACTTCATTTCACTTCACACACATACACACACACACGAGTGCGTGTGAAGTCTTAGGAATCTCTGTTTATTGTCCATTGTCAATCTTCTGGTTTGGTTATTGTACTACAATTATGTCAACAGGATGACGAGTACACAGGACATCTCATACATGTCTTTGCAACTTCCTGGGAATCTATAATTATTTCAACTTAGGGAAGTTTTTAAAATACATAATCAAAAGTTCAAGTTAATTATAAACATATCTTAGGAAAGAGTCAAGGAATTTTTTTAACTCCCTAATTAGTACTTATCAAAATTGCAAGTTAAAAGACAAGTTCTATAGTGAGGGGGAAAATAGATGTACAAAGTTACCTGCTTAGTAAGTTGCTCTTCACAGAGTTTGTAAAGTACATAAAACTTTTGAGCCAAGATAACGTTTTCAAGAAAACCACAGCTTGCAAGTTTAACTCGCATAATGATCTGCAAATTAACAGTGAGACTTTTCAGTTTTAGTGAAGAACAGGTAAACAACATAAATCGTATTATGGTTTTAAATCCTGATGCATACCTGTCTATCAGGAACCATCATAGCAACAGTTCTGAACTGAATTTTCAAGTTCTCGGGTAGTTCCTGGCGCCCAGCATACCCAGGGTTCTAAAAGTTAAAATTATTTAATTTTTAATTGTTGACATAATTTTTATTTCTTGAATACAAATTATCAATACATTTCAAATCCCTAATTCAGATTCTAAGAAGGTATTGAAAAACATTCGATTGATAAAATATCCTCTTTTCACAAAATATGTATTAGACCATCCATATTTATTAATGTCACATTACTTTCTCTCACACATTTCCATTTTCATTATACTAATAAAGTAACACACATGTGCATATGTACACACGTACACACACACACACCACTTTATGTAGCAAAAAATAAGCCTCTGTGTATCTATTTGTTAAAGAAAATGAAATAAAACTGAATAAATACTGGGATAATTATGATCTAAAATGTTTACTTAAAGAAAAGAAAATTTAGGATTTCATACTAATCAATTTACTGAGGCAATTTTTATTTCCTCTCTTCAACTGTTCTTTTTTTTGCCAGAAAATATTTTTATCTTGCCTTACCTTTTGAAGGACATTTGCATGGAGTATATACTATAGTTGCTAGGTTTGTCTTTTTTATTAATGTTTCCTATTTGCTTTGTGTGTGTGTGTGCTTTGTTTTTGAATTGGAAGATAACTGCTTTACAATATTGTGTTGGTTTCTGCTGATCAACAACACAAATTATTCTTTACAGTCAGAATTAGAGAGTTCTGTGGCTGACAAATAGCCATAAATAGCTGACAAATAGTTTCTTTTTACTATTTAAAAAAACACACAGTGATGAAGGGAAACAAAGACAGGAATGATGAGAAAAACATTAAAAAGGACAAAAGTAGAGGTGAGAAGGAAGCTAATAAGTAGCAAAAGACTGAGGATAGACCACACCCAAAATCCCAAGCGATAAGGTGAGGGTGTTCGAAGACAAGTAAGGCAAAGAGGAAAGTGCATGAGGAAACCTTCAGTCCCTGAGCATTTACTGGGCATGGTCAATAGACCAGATAACTTCCAGGTGCTGGGGACGCAAAGATGGCTGGCTGCCTTTCAATACTCATTTTTCATTCTTAGTCACATAACTTCAGCTGCAAGCTGGGTGCATCACCACCCAGATTTAAAACTACATTTCCCAGCCTGCCCTGCAGCTGGTGAGATTAAATTCTACCCTGTGAGTCACAAAGGGACACAGTGTATGAAAGGGACAGTGTATGAAATACACTTGATGTCTGACTGAAGGGAGTTGATTCAGTCAATTGGCTGCAACAGAGCTGCTTCTGTAGCACCTTGGGCTATAAGGTGACCTTGAAATGGAAACATGATGGTGTAGAAACCTCAAAAAATCTTAAAAGAATACATACTTAAGTTACTATTCTTCATATCTCAGGTATTCACAGCCTAATGCAATATCTAATTGATATTTCCAAAATTATTCTTAATCCAAGGGCAAGCTTCTTTTTTTTTAATTTAAATTTATTTATTTTAATTGGAGGCTAATTACTTTACAATATTGTATTGGTTTTGTCATACATCAACATGAATCTGCCACGGGTGTACACGTGTTCTCCATCCTGAACCCCCCTCCCACCTCCCTCCCTGTACCATCCCTCTGGGTCATCCCAGTGCACCCCCCCAAGCATCCTGTATCCTGCAACGAACCTGGTCTGGTGATTCATTTCTTATATGATATTGTACATGTTTCAATGCCATTCTCCCAAATCATCACCCTCTCCCTCTCCCACAGAGTCCAAAAGACTGTTCTATACATCTGTGTCTCTTTTGCTGTCTCACATACAGGGTTATCGTTACCGTCTTTCTAAATTCCATATATATGCATTAGTATACTGTATTGGTGTTTTTCTTTCTGGCTTACTTCACTCTGTATAATAGGCTCCAGTTTCATCCACCTCATTAGAACTGATTCAAATGTTTTCTTTTTAGGGCTGAGTAATACTCCATGTGTATATGTACCACAGCTTTCTTATCCAGTCATCTGCTGATGGACATCTAGGTTGCTTCCATGTCCTGGCTATTATAAACAGTGCTACAATGAACATTGGGGGTACACGTGTCTCTTTCAATTCTGGTTTCCTCAGTGTGTATGCCCAGCAGTGGGATTGCTGGGTCATAAGGCAGTTCTATTTCCAGTTTTTTAAGGAATCTCCACACTGTTCTCCATAGTGGCTGTACTAGTTTGCATTCCCACCAACAGTGTAAGAGGGTTCCCTTTTCTCCACACCCTCTCCAGCATTTATTGCTTGTAGACTTTTGGATCGCAGCCATTCTGACTGGCGTGAAATGGTACCTCATTGTGGTTTTGATTTGCATTTCTCTGATAATGAGTGATGCTGAGCATCTTTTCATGTGTTTGTTAGCCATCTATATGTCTTCTTTGGAGAAATGTCTATTTGTTCTTTGGCCCATTTTTTGATTGGGTCGTTTATTTTTCTGGAATTGAGCAGGAGTTGCTTGTATATTTTTTGAGATTAGTTGTTTGTCAGTTGCTTCATTTGCTATTATTTCTCCCATTCTGAAGGCTGTCTTTTCACCTTGCTTATAGTTCCTTTGTTGTGCAGAAGCTTTTAATTTTAATTAGGTCCCATTTGTTTATTTTTGCTTTTATTTCCAATATTCTGGGAGGTGGGTCATAGAGGATCTGCTGTGATTAATGTCAGAGAGTGTTTTGCCTATGTTCTCCTCTAGGAGTTTTATAGTTTCTGGTCTTACGTTTAGATCTTTAATCCATTTTGAGTTTATTTTGTGTATGGTGTTAGAAAGTATTCTAGTTTCCATTCTTTTTCAAGTGGTTGACCAGTTTTCCCAGCACCACTTGTTAAAGAGATTGTCTTTTCTCTATTGTATGTTCTTGCCTCCTTTGTCAAAGATAAGGTGTCCATAGGTGCGTGGATTTATCTCTGAGCTTTCTATTTTGTTCCATTGATCTATTTCTGTCTTTGTGCCAGTACCATATACTGTGGCTTTGCAGTAGAGCCTGAAGTCAGGCAGGTTGATTCCTCCAGTTCCATTCTTCTTTCCTCAGACTTGCTTGGGCTATTCAAGGTTTTTTGTATTTCCATACATATTGTGAAATTATTTGTTCTAGCTCTGTGAAAAATTGGTAGCTTGATAAGGATTGCATTGAATCTGTAGATTGCTTTGGGTAGTATACTCATTTTCACTATATTGATTCTTCCAATCCATGAGCATGGTATGTTTCTCCATCTATTAGTGTCCTCTTTGATTTCTTTCACCAGTGTTTATAGTCTTCTATATATAGGTCTTTAGTTTTTTTAGGTAGATATATTCCTAAGTATTTTATTCTTTTCATTGCAATGGTGAATGGAATTGTTTCCTTAATTTCTCTTTCTATTTTCTCTTTATTAGTGTATAGGAATGCAAGGGATTTCTGTGTGTTGATTTTATATCCTGCAACTTACTATATTCATTGATTAGCTCTAGTAATTTTCTGGTGCAGTCTTTAGGGTTTTCTATGTAGAGGATAATGTCATCTGCAAACAGTTGTTTTTACTTCTTCTTTTCCAATCTGGATTCCTTTTATTTCTTTTTCTGCTCTGATTGCTGTGGCCAAAACTTCCAAAACTATGTTGAATACAGTGGTGAGAGTGGGCACTCTTGTCTTGTTCCTGACTTTAGGGGAAATGCTTTTAATTTTTCACCATTGAGGATAATGTTTGCTGTGGGTTTGTCATATATAGCTTTTATTGTGTTGAGGTATGTTCCTTCTATTCCTGCTTTCTGGAGAGTTTTTATCATAAATGGATGTTGAATTTTGTCAAAGGCTTTCTCTGCATCTATTGAGATAATCATATGGCTTTTATTTTTCAATTTGTTAATGTAGTGTATTACATTAATGATTTGCAGATATTGAAGAATCCTTGCATCCCTGGGATAAAGCCCACTTGATCATGGTGTATGATCTTTTTAATGTGTTGTTGGATTCCGATTGCTAGAATTTTTTAAAGGATTTTTGCATCTATGTTCATCAGTGTTTTCCTTTTTTTGTGTGTGCATCTTTGTCAGGTTTTTGGTATTATGGTGATGGTGGCCTCAGAATGAGTTTGGAAGTTTACCTTCCTCTGCAATTTTCTGGAAGAGTTTGAGTAGGATAGGTGTTAGCTCTTCTCTAAATTTTTGGTAGAATTCAGCTGTGAAGCCATCTGGACCTGGGCTTTTTGTGCTTCTTTTAAATTCTTCTAAGCCACACTATCACACTGAGTAAACTCTTTCATTCAGTTTCATGAGATCACTTCAGAATTATTATATTTACCCCTAATTGCTTTACTGGTTGTTTGCTTTAGCCCAAAGTTGTGACTAGTCTCACTTCTGGACAGGAAACCCTAAGAACCAGAGCATAATTCTTCTTGTTCTCTTTTTCCTTTGCTGTAGCTACCAGTCACAGCTGAGACAGTACCAGAGAGGATGTAAAGCATCTTCTGCCCCTCTCCACCACGACACCATACACCCGTGAGACGTGTGGTATGAAAATAATAAATCTTTGATGTGTTCAGTTCAGTCAGTTCAGTCCATCAGT
>NW_020868276.1:0-15167 GCF_003369695.1 Bos indicus x Bos taurus
AGGTGAGTAGCAAACTTTTAAAACGTTAAAAGTGAGAAAGTGATGACAATGTGGGACTTAATTACATTTTGGAAGTAATCAATTCGGATCTAGTTTTTGCGTCTCAAACTACTTGATATGACAAACTCCTTGTCATTTCAGTTTGCTGATAACATAGAAGTGGTTTTTCCACAAAACGGCTTTCTCTGTATCACGTGTGGTGATCCGCCCCTAGTGGTGGAAAGCAGCGATACACAGATCTCTGCCAAGACCTCAGTTAAACATCAGCCTTCTGGTTCTCCAGAGGCACCAGCTGGACGTTGAGTTTCCTGTACAAGCGAGTGATCATCAGGGAACTTGTAATGGAGTAAGGGAAGGACAGGAACGGGGACAGGTCAAGCGTGGTGTGACTGAAGACAAAAATCCTGTAGAGGGGAGACTTAAGGCTGGCCCTCGGGCACCTTTATACCTGTTTCAACTGGAAGCAGGAGAACTTGACTTTTTGACTGCATCCCCCTAAGTCTTTATCGAGTGTTCTGTTGGTTTGTTTTTTTTTTTAATTATTTATTGGCTGTGCCGCTCTTAGTTGCAGCTGCAGGATCAAGTTCCCTAACCGGGATCAAACCCAGGCCCCTGCATTGGGAATGCATAGTATTAACCACTCGACCACCAGGGAATTCCCCACTCAACCATATGTCCTTAACTAAGGAAGGGTTGTTGGGGGTAGGGGCGAAAAAACCCATGCGCTGTCTGCACTTTGCACCTTCCAGAAAAAAGTGGCACTGACCCTCCTGCAGAGAGTGGTGTGTTTGGGATTGGAATCACAGTTCTAGAAGTCGGGAAGGAGTGCAAGGTTGAGGTTAAGAGAGATTCAAGGAGGACTACAAAGAACATGGACAGTGTCTGTTACAAAGTCCTCTCTACAGTTTTCTTAATGAAAACAAAAAGTCAAAGGTCTCATAGCTGATCAGAGTAAAATTTGAGTTACTTTCCGTTTTAGATAGAAATGTATTAGCTCTGTAATCCATAGTTTAAAAGCAACAGAGGTACTGGCCATATTATATTCAACAGTAATGTGTTTGACATTAAGTAAACACAAATATTCTAGTCCCCCCCACACTGAGAGAACTAAGATTTCAGTGCTCAGTATAACTGTGTGCATTGTTGTTCAGTGGCTAAGTCATGTCCGACTCTGCGCCCTCATGAACTGCAACACCAGGCTTCTCTGTCTTTCACTATCTCCCTGAGTTTGCTCAAACTCATGTCCATTGAGTCAGTGATGCCCATCCACCCCTCTCCTCTCTCTCCCCCCTTCTCCTCTTGCTCTCCATCTTTCTCAGCATCAGGGGCTTTTAAAATGATCGTCAGCTCTTGCATCAGGTGGCCAAAGTATTGGAGCTTCACATCAGTCCTTTCAATGAATACTCAGGGTTGATTTCCTTTAGGATTGACTGGTTTTGATCTCCTTGCTATCCAAGAGACTCTCAAGAGCCTTCTCTAGTACCATAGTTCAAAAGCATAAATTCTTCAGTGCTCAGTCTTCTTTATGGTCCAGTTCTCACATCCTTTATGACTACTGGCAAAACCATAGCTTTGACTATACAGACCTTTTTCAGCAAAGTGATGTCTCTGCTTTTTAATATGCTGTCTAGGTTGTCATTGCTTTTCTTCCAAGGAACAAGCATCTTTTACTTTCATGGCTGCAAGTCACTGTCCACAGTGATTTTGGAGCCCAAGAAAATAAAATCTGTCACTGTTTCCACTTTCCCCCATCTATTTGCCATGAAGTGATGGGACCGGATGTGATGATCTTAGTTTTCTGAATGTTGGGTTTTAAGCCAGCTTTTTTACTCTCCACTTGCACCCTCATTAAGAAGGTCTTTAATTCCTCTTCACTTTCTACCATTAGACATATGTCATCTGCATATCTGAGGTTATTGATATTTCTCCTGGAAATCTTGATTCCATCTTGTGCTTTATCCAGCCTGGCATTTTTCATGATGTACTCTGCATAGAAGTTAAGTAAGCAGGGTGACAATATATAGCCTTGATGTATCTCTTTCCCAATTTTGAACCAGGCCATTGTTCCATATCTGATTCTAACTCTTGCTTCTTGTCTTGCATGCAGGTTTTTCGGGAGGAAGATAAGGTGGTCTGGTATTCCCATCTCTTTAAGAATTTTCCACAGTTTGTTGTGATTCATACAGTCAAAAGTGCTAGCATGGTCAATGAAAGAAGTATTTTTTTTTTTTTAATTCCCTTGCTTTTCTATCATATAGTGGATGTTGGCAACTTGACCTCTGGTTCCTCTACCTTTTCTAAATCCAGCTTGTACATCTGAAGTTCTCAATTCACCTGTATGCACATCACATGTAAAGTGAGGTTTTCCCCAGAATTTTTTTTAAATGGAATGATTTCCATTACATAGATGATGAAAAATACGTTGATTTCTCCCAATATATTTTCTTTCTAAGATTTGAATCTGTCTCATACACTTGCACTGGTTAAAAGAATAAGTTAAGAATCATTACTTTTCAAATGCAGTTTTGACACTTTCCACAATTTCAATGCCTTCATTTTCCAAGGCACTGGAAAATACTCTCAATGTGTCAAGCTCATAGGGATTTAATTCAGCAACTCTGCAACAGTTTCAGGGATCTGCTTGATAAAATCACTGATAGGTTGTCACAAGGATAAAATGTAATTGACAGAAACACACCAAGAGACACGGGCAAAGGATTTAGTTTAGGTGTGAACACGCCCACATACGAAGCAGAAGCAGGGTAGCAGCCCCAGATTCCTTGGGCTCCATGCCCCATGAAGGCCCCAGCTATGGCATTCCATTTCCCTGTGGGTTTTTTTTTTTTTTTTTTGGTCATGCTGCATGGCTCGTGAGATTCCAGTTCCCCAACCAAGAATGGAACCCAAGGCCCCTGCAGTGGAAACACAGAGTCCCAACTACCGGACCACCAGGGAAGTCCCTCCCTGCATTTTCATAATCTACTATCTCCTACCAGCTATTCTCAAGATTCTGGTTACCACTTAACGTCATGGGGTGTAAGTAACTTCAGTAAGTGCTTGGTTAGTGTGAAGCAGGGTAAAACCACACTAAAGTCCTTAGGACTAACATCCCTAGCTGAGGACTCTTCTTGTAATGATGTGCTTTATTTAGTCTCAACCTTAACATCAAGCAAGACTAATATCACAAGTTCTTCTCTCCAAATGACAACCTCTAACAACACTCATTGAGCATCATACTGATAATAGATGAAAAATATTTTACCTGCACGAGTTTGAGATTCCAGGGTGGATGGTTAATCAAACCTTCCAGCTGAACCTGGTTGGTGACTGCAGCTTGCAGTTCCACGTAACTATTACTATCTAGTTGTAATCCTGGAAACAGGTCATTGATTAAGCTGAGGAACAGGGGTTCATCTTCATCAATCTAAGGTGGCAAAGAATAAATTTACTCATTTAGGTCAAAAATGAAGCTCATAGCACTTATTTCATGCCCAAATAATCATATTATTCTCCTGGCCACACCTGTATGCTCTAGCACTTTCTCCCAAACACCCCCTGAGTCCACATTACCTACAGCATTGCACCTAAATTTCCCTGGCATTTACATTAAAAAGAATGAAATAATGCCATTTTCAGCAACATGGATGGACCCAGAGATTGTTGTACTGAGTGAAGTAAGTCAGACATAAAGGGGAAACATCTCTCTTATATGCGGAATCTAAAAGGAAATGATAGGAATGAACTTACAAAACAGAAAGAGACTCACAGACTTAGAGAATGAACTGGACGGTTGCCAGGGTGGGCGGAGGAGAGGATGGGGGGAAGGGATACTTAGAGTCTGGGATGGACACGTAGACATTACTAAAATGGATAGCTAAAATGGATAAAAAGATCTGCTTTATAGCACGGGGAACTCTATTCAATAATACGTGGCAGCCTGGACGGGAGGGAAGTTTGGTGGAAACTGGATTTATATTCGGAGAAGGCAATGGCACCCCACTCCAGTACTTTTGCCTGGAAAATCCCATGGATGGAGGAGCCTGGTAGGCTGTAGTCCATGGGGTCGCTAGAGTCGGACACGACTGAGCGACTTCACTTTCACTTTTCACTTTCATGCATTGGAGAAGGAAATGGCAACCCTCCAGTGTTCTTGCCTGGAGAATCCCAGGGACAGGGAAGCCTGGTGGGCTGCTGTCTATGGGTCACAGAGAGTCGGACACGACTGATGCGACTTAGTAGTAGTAGTAGGATTTATATACATGTATGACTGAGTCCCTTTGCTGTTCACCTGAAACTGTCACAACATTGTTAATTGGCCATACCCCAAGACAAAATGTTTAAAAAACACTCTGTCGGCATTTAATGTCTTCTCCATCTACTGCTCCAGGGTTTGATCTCATTACTTTATCATACGACAGGTATATGCATTAACCTTAAAAACGTGTAAGTAATAGCTCCAATCCCAAGAGAACAGAGTATTAACATTCTACTTTAATTAGGAAAATATCTGTAGTTTAACATCAGAAAGTCTTGTGGATTTTGCTTTCAGTTTCTCAACTGACTATGATGGTGGGTGAGTCCTACAAACGTGGCTCCCTCATAAGGAGATCCACGCCCCCAGGGTGGCTGTGAGACTCAAACAAGACAGTACCCGTGAAAAGATTCTGTAATAAAGTGAAGTATGCAGATGTTAGTTGTTAGTTTTGTAACTAGAATGTGAGCTCCTAAGGTCCACTCCTTCCTCAACCGTGTACTGCCAGGACACGGACACGTAGCACCAAGAAGCCCCTGAATAAAAGCCACATGAAGCTGCCCATCAGCTAGTTCACGACAACATGGCTGTACCCGTGAAAAGTGTGCAAGCAGTGAAATAATTATTGTAATCTCCACAGCAACCGGAGAAGGCGATGGCGCCCCACTCCAGTACTCTTGCCTGGAAAATCCATGGACAGAGGAGCCTGGTGGGCTGCAGTCCATGGGGTCGTGAAGAGTCAGACATGACTGAGTGACTTCACTTTCACTTTTCACTTCCATGCATTGAAGGCAATGACAACCCACTCCAGTACTCTGAAGTGACTTAGCAGCAGCAGCCACCATTTAACGCACATTTAGAAAATAGAAATGGTGTTGATGTTTGGCAGAGACATAGTTAAAGCTAGTCACATACAGACAAAGCAAAAAGCTCTGGTGGTTCCCTATGAATCCAGATTTTCATGTTTAGAATCTGTGTTACATTATGAGTAATGGACTGACATTTGGGGGCTGGAGCCCACTGATGGAGCCTATTTTATGGCATTTGCAAGGATGCATTTCTGGCCCCTGTGGTTCATATAAAGCCATGGATTTTTTTTCTTGGGGCGGAGGAGGGTGCCTTCTTCCAGAAGCCCAGTCAGTGGTAACTTCACATACATAACCCAACACACACTCATGTTAACAGCTCTGTATGAGCCCACCCCACTTGTCAGCTAGGTCAAAATCTTGAAAGAGAAATTAACCCAGAAAATAAGATACCAATTAGAAAGGTTCATATCTCTCAGTCCTCTCATGACCGTGCTAATTCATATCTTCTGGTCTGGCTCTTTTTGAGATTCCGAGTGTCCTCAATACAGATAGAATATTTCTCAACCCAAAGTCATAATGGAACTAGGATGAGAAAAAGAAATAAAAAGGATCATCCAGTTGAAAAATTCTAAGTGTAGACTCACTGTGCACATACAGTACTTATATACTATAGTTTTGGAGTGGCTGAGTGGCAGAGTTCTGTTAGCTCACTTCTTCCTGCCTTTCTTTTGACTGAAAAAGATGACTTCACTGGAAACATCAAGCTGGGTGACAGTGCTCACACATGATTTCTGAGAAAAAATACACTCTGATAGTCTGAGGCAACCATTAAAATGCATGACCAACTGGGTACATACTATGTGATTCACCTTATGTAACATGCTTGAAATAATACAATACAGAGACGTAAAAAAGATTAGGCCTATGAGGGCCATAGAGTTTGGGAAAGAGGTAAGTATGGCTTAAAGGGTAGCGGGAGGGTACTGGTGGGGGATAAACAATTCTGTTTTCTATGACATAATTGGATAGAACTACACACACTCAGACGTTAAAAAGCGTCTGTCTGCAATGCAGGAGACCCCCCAGGTTCGATTCCTGGGTTGGGAAGATCCCCGGAGAAGGAAATGGCAGCCCCACTCCAGTATTCTTGTCTGGAAAATTCCATGGACGCAGAGCCTGGTAGGCTACTGTCCATGGGGTCGCAAAGAGTTGGACACAACTGAGCAACTTCACTTCATTTCACTTCACACACATACCACACCACACACGAGTGCGTGTGAAGTCTTAGGAATCTCTGTTTATTGTCCATTGTCAATCTTCTGGTTTTGGTTATTGTACTACAATTATGTCAACAGGATGACGAGTACACAGGACATCTCATACATGTCTTTGCAACTTCCTGGGAATCTATAATTATTTCAACTTAGGGAAGTTTTTAAATACATAATCAAAAGTTCAAGTTAATTATAAACATATCTTAGGAAAGAGTCAAGGAATTTTTTTAACTCCCTAATTAGTACTTATCAAAATTGCAAGTTAAAAGGACAAGTTCTATAGTGAGGGGAAAATAATGTACAAAGTTACCTGCTTTAGTAAGTTGCTCTTCACAGAGTTGTAAAAGTACATAAAACTTTTTGAGCCAAGATAACGTTTCAAGAAAACCACAGCTTGCAAGTTTAACTCGCATATGATTCTGCAAATTAACAGTGAGACTTTTCAGTTTTAGTGAAGACAGTAAACAACATAAATCGTATTATGGTTTTAAATCCTGATGCATACCTGTCTATCAGGAACCATCATAGCAAACAGTTCTGAACTGAATTTTCAAGTTCTCAGGTAGTTCCTGGCGCCCAGATACCCAGGGTTCTAAAAGTTAAAATTATTTAATTTTTAATTGTTGACCATATTTTCACTTCTTGAATACAAATTATCAATACATTTCAAATCCCTAATTCAGATTCTAAGAAGTATTGAAAAACATTCGATTCATAAAATATCCCTCTTTTCACAAAAATATGTATTGGACCATCCATATTATTAATGTCACATTACTTTCTCTCACACATTTCCATTTTCATTTTATACTAATAAGTAAACACACATGTGCATATGTACCACATGTACACACACATACACCACTTTATGTAGCAAAAAAATAAGCCTCTGTGTATCTATTTGTTAAAGAAAATGAAATTAAAACTGAATAAATACTGGGATAATTATGATCTTAAAATGTGTTACTTAAAGAAAAAGAAATTTAGGATTTCATACTAATCAATTTACTGAGGCAATTTTTATTTCCTCTCTTCAATTGTTCTTTTTTTTGCCAGAAAATATTTTTATCTGCCTTACCTTTTGAAGGACATTTGCATGGAGTATATACTATAGTGCTAGGTTTGTCTTTTTTATTAATGTTTCCTATTTGCTTTGTGTGTGTGTGTGCTTTGTTTTTGAATTGGAAGATTAACTGCTTTACAATATTGTGTTGGTTTCTGCTGATCAACAACACAAATTATTCTTTACAGTCAGAATTAGAGAGTTCTGTGGCTGACAAATAGCCATAAATAGCTGACAAATAGTTTCTTTTTACTATTTAAAAAAAACACACACAGTGATGAAGGGAAACAAAGACAGGAATGATGAGAAAACATTAAAAAGGACAAAAGTAGAGGTGAGAAGGAAGCTAATAAGTAGCAAAAGACTGAGGATAGACCACACCCAAAAATCCCAAGCGATAAGGTGAGGGTGTTCGAAGACAAGTAAGGCAAAGAGGAAAGTGCATGAGGAAACCTTCAGTCCCTGAGCATTTACTGGGGCATGGTCAATAGACCAGATAACTTTCCAGGTGCTGGGGACGCAAAGATGGCTGGCTGCCTTTCAATTACTCCTATTTTTCATTCTTAGTCACATAACTTCAGCTGCAAGCTGGGTGCATCACCACCCAGATTTAAAACTACATTTCCCAGCCTGCCCTGCAGCTGGTGAGATTAAATTCTACCCTGTGAGTCACAAAGGGACACAGTGTATGAAAGGGACAGTGTATGAAATACATTTGATGTCTGACTGAAGGGAGTTGATTCAGTCAATTGGCTGCAACAGAGCTGCTTCTGTAGCACCTTGGGCTATAAGGTGACCTTGAAAATGGAAAACCATGATGGTGTAGAAACCTCAAAGAATCTTAAAAGAATACATACTTAAAGTTACTATTCTTCATATCTCAGGTATTCACAGCCTAATGCAATATCTAATGATATTTCCAAAATTATTCTTAATCCAAGGGCAAGCTTCTTTTTTTTAATTTAAATTTATTTATTTTAATTGGAGGCTAATTACTTTACAATATTGTATTGGTTTTGTCATACATCAACATGAATCTGCCACGGGTGTACACGTGTTCTCCATCCTGAACCCCCCTCCCACCTCCCTCCCCGTACCATCCCTCTGGGTCATCCCAGTGCACCAGCCCCAAGCATCCTGTATTCTGCAACGAACCTGGTCTGGTGATTCATTTCTTATATGATATTGTACATGTTTCAATGCCATTCTCCCAAATCATCCCACCCTCTCCCTCTCCCACAGAGTCCAAAAGACTGTTCTATACATCTGTGTCTCTTTTGCTGTCTCACATACAGGGTTATCATTACCATCTTTCTAAATTCCATATATATGCATTAGTATACTGTATTGGTGTTTTTCTTTCTGGCTTACTTCACTCTGTATAATAGGCTCCAGTTTCATCCACCTCATTAGAACTGATTCAAATGTATTCTTTTTGAGGGCTGTGTAATATTCCATTGTGTATATGTACCACAGCTTTCTTATCCATTCATCTGCTGATGGACATCTAGATTGCTTCCATGTCCTGGCTATTATAAACAGTGCTGCAATGAACATTGGGGGTACACATGTCTCTTCCAATTCTGGTTTCCTCAGTGTGTATGCCCAGCAGTGGGATTGCTGGATCATAAGGCAGTTCTATTTCCAGTTTTTTAAGGAATCTCCACACTGTTCTCCATAGTGGCTGTACTAGTTTGCATTCCCACCAACAGTGTAAGAGGGTTCCCTTTTCTCCACACCCTCTCCAGCATTATTGCTTGTAGACTTTTGGATCGCAGCCATTCTGACTGGCATGAAATGGTACCTCATTGTGGTTTTGATTTGCATTTCTCTGATAATGACTGATGCTGAGCATCTTTCATGTGTTTGTTAGCCATCTATATGTCTTCTTTGGAGAAATGTCTATTTAGTTCTTTGGCCCATTTTTTGATTGGGTCATTTATTTTTCTGGAATTGAGCTGCAGGAGTTGCTTATATATTTTTGAGATTAGTTGTTTGTCAGTTGCTTCATTTGCTATTATTTTCTCCCATTCTGAAGGCTGTCTTTTCACCTTGCTTATAGTTTCCTTTGTTGTGCAGAAGCTTTTAATTTTAATTAGGTCCCATTTGTTTATTTTTGCTTTTATTTCCAATATTCTGGGAGGTGGGTCATAGAGGATCCTGCTGTGATTAATGTCAGAGAGTGTTTTGCCTATGTTCTCCTCTATGAGTTTTATAGTTTCTGGTCTTACGTTTAGATCTTTAATCCATTTTGAGTTTATTTTTGTGTATGGTGTTAGAAAGTATTCTAGTTCCATTCTTTTACAAGTGGTTGACCAGTTTTCCCAGCACCACTTGTTAAAGAGATTGTCTTTTCTCTATTGTATGTTCTTGCCTCCTTTGTCAAAGATAAGGTGTTCCATAGGTGCGTGGTATTTATCTCTGAGCTTTCTATTTTGTTCCATTGATCTATTTCTGTCTTTGTGCCAGTACCATACTGTCTTGATGACTGTGGCTTTGCAGTAGAGCCTGAAGTCAGGCAGGGTTGATTCCTCCAGTTCCATTCTTCTTTCTCAAGATTGCTTGGGTATTCAAGGTTTTTTGTATTTCCATACATATTGTGAAATTATTTGTTCTAGCTCTGTGAAAAATACCATTGGTTAGCTTGATAAGGATTGCATTGAATCTGTAGATTGCTTTGGGTAGTATACTCATTTTCACTATATGATTCTTCCAATCCATGAGCATGGTATGTTTCTCCATCTATTAGTGTCCTCTTTGATTTCTTCACCAGTGTTTTTATAGTCTTCTATATATAGGTCTTTAGTTTTTTTAGGTAGATATATTCCTAAGTATTTTATTCTTTTCATTGCAATGGTGAATGGAATTGTTTCCTTAATTTCTCTTTCTATTTTCTCTTTATTAGTGTATAGGAATGCAAGGGATTTCTGTGTGTTGATTTTATATCCTGCAACTTTACTATATTCATTGATTAGCTCTAGTAATTTTCTGGTGCAGTCTTTAGGGTTTTCTATGTAGAGGATAATGTCATCTGCAAACAGTTGTTTTACTTCTTCTTTTCCAATCTGGATTCCTTTTATTTCTTTTTCTGCTCTGATGCTGTGGCCAAAACTTCCAAAACTATGTTGAATAACAGTGGTGAGAGTGGGCACTCTTGTCTTGTTCCTGACTTTAGAGGAAATGCTTTTAATTTTTCACCATTGAGGATAATGTTTGCTGTGGGTTTGTCATATATAGCTTTTATTGTGTTGAGGTATGTTCCTTCTATTCCTGCTTTCTGGAGAGTTTTTATCATAAATGGATGTTGAATCTTGTCAAAGGCTTTCTCTGCATCTATTGAGATAATCATATGGCTTTTATTTTCAATTTGTTAATGTAGTGTATTACATTAATGATTTGCAGATATTGAAGAATCCTTGCATCCCTGGGATAAAGCCCACTTGATCATGGTGTATGATCTTTTTAATGTGTTGTTGGATTCCGATTGCTAGAATTTTTTAAAGGATTTTTGCATCTATGTTCATCAGTGATATGGCCTGTAGTTTTCTTTTTTGTGTGTGGCATCTTTGTCAGGTTTTTGGTATTATGGTGATGGTGGCCTCATAGAATGAGTTGGAAGTTTACCTTCCTCTGCAATTTTCTGGAAGAGTTTGAGTAGGATAGGTGTTAGCTCTTCTCTAAATTTTTGGTAGAATTCAGCTGTGAAGCCGTCTGACCTGGGCTTTTGTTTGCTTCTTTTAAATTCTTCTAAGCCACACTATCACACTGAGTAAACTCTTTCATTCAGTTTCATGGGTTATAACTGATCACTTCAGAATTATTATTATTTACCCCTAATTGCTTTACTGGTTGTTTGCTTTAGCCAAAGTTTGTGACTAGTCTCACTTCTGGACAGGAAACCCTAAGAACCAGAGCATAATTCTTCTTGTTCTCTTTTTCCTTTGCTGTAGCTACCAGTCACAGCTGAGACAGTACCAGAGACAGGACATGTAAAGCATCTTCTGCCCTCTCCACCACGACACCATACACCCAAGTGGACGTGTGGTATGAAAATAATAAATCTTTGATGTGTTCAGTTCAGTCAGTTCAGTCCATCAGTCGCATCTGACCCTTTGCAATCCCATGGACTGCAGCACGCCAGGCTTCCCTGGTGTGTTAAGGTGTTGCTGCTGCTGCTGCTGCTGCTAAGTCGCTTCAGTCGTGTCTGACTCTGTGTGACCCCATAGACGGCAGCCCACCAGGCTCCCCCATCCCTGGGATTCTCCAGGCAAGAACACTGAAGTGGGTTGCCATTTCCTTCTCCAATGCAGGAAAGTGAAAAGTGAAAGTGAAGTCGCTCAGTCGTGTCGACTCTTATCAACTCCATGGACTGCAGCCTACCAGGCTCCTCTGTCCATGGATTTTCCAGGCAAGAGTACTGGAGTGGGGTGCCATTGCCTTCTCCAGTTAAGGTATTAAGTAGAGCAATTTACGTGGCCACACCTAACTTTAAGGGTCAGGGAGACATAGTCCTGTAGTATTTTGCATGGTGGATATTTTCTTTCCCAGCCATGCTTCACGGCATGTGGGATCTTAGTTTCCCCAGCCAGGGATCAAACCTGCACAAACCCTTTGCAGTGGGAGCACAGAGTCTTAGCCACCGGACTGGGTCTTGAGGTGGTAAGCCACTAGAATTTGGGCATTGTTATTTGTAGCTTCCCTGTCTGATACAATATATAAAAGGCCCATTACCTTTCCCCAAAATGAGTGCTCAGTAAACAGTGACTAATTTTATCATTAACAAATCACTATTTATCTTCTGTCTAGTCTATTTTCCTACGCAAAAAAAAAAAAAAAAAATCATTTAAAACAGGGACGATCCTCTAGATGTCATTTACCCACTCACATATGCCTACTTTTATTTAAGTCTATAAACAATTACACCAATAAATTGCATTTAAAACCTATGTTTTTCAATCTCTTTTTAAAATCACATCAAAAAGTATGAAATACTTAGGAATACACCCGATCAAGAGGTTGAAAAGAATGAAGACAACGCCACTTGCAGCAACATGATGGACCTAGACATCATCATACTAAGTGAAGTAAGTCAGACAAAGAGAAATATCATAGGATATCACTCAAAGGCAGAATCTAAACTATGATACAAATGACCAAAGAAAACCAATTTAGGATTACCAAAGGGGAAAGTGGGTGGAGGAGGAACAAATTAGGGAATTTGGGGTTAGCAGATACAAAGTACTATATATACATAGATAAACAACCAGATCCTAGTATATATATCACAGGGAACTGTATTCAAAACCTTATAATAAACCTATAGTAGAAAAGAATATAATATATATATATATATATATATATATATATATATACATATATAACAGAGTCACTTTCCTGTTACACCAGAAACTAATACACTATATATTAACCATACTCAATAAAAAGTTTAAAATATGTAACACCTATGTTCTCACCATTGTTAAGAAGATTCCAATTCTGGATTTAAATCAACACAATCACCATCAGAAAAAAATAAACTGTTTTTTTCTCTCTTTCTTGCTGTCAAGACGATGTAAATTTGTTGGGCTGCCACTGATAACACAGGCAATTCAATTCTGTTAAACTCATCAAAACACCCCCAGGAAACCTGACTGTGCAAGACCTGGTGTGAAAAACAGTTAGTGTTGATAAGTTTTACTTTGTTATACATCTTCTTGATAGAAATTTTCCAAGCACCCTCAAACAATTATATAGTGAAATACAATTTAATATAAACTTCACATCTGGCTGTTTATAAGACATATTAATTCCAGTGATATAGAGAAGTTTAATTATTTGTACATCATCACCAAACAATGAAAAACAGTTATACTGCTGAAATGAAAGTTCAGACTCATCATTCCACCAGGGATGCTGAAGGGTGATAAAAAATTGCTTCAGTCTGGATGTGCCACCCCCAGTGGGGATGCAGGTGAGGGGAGCTATAATGTTTGGGGAAATTAACAAAATAAGGGATGCCCTATCTGGGTCAGATCACTCTGTCCATTCTTGTTGCACTGAGAGAAAGCCTGGAAGCTGAGTGAGACAAAGAAATGGTCAAAGATGTTATTTATTCCTTATGAAACCCAGCACAAAGGAAGACCTGGATTCAGGAAACACTGCTCCTGCTAATCTCAAAGGATGAAAAATCTTTATTTTTTAACTGCATGAAACACTCTTCTCTCTCTCTTTTTTTTAAGCAAGGGAATTGGATTTATTAAAGAGAAGGAAAGTACAAAGCTCTCAGCATAGACACTGAGAGGGGTTAGAGAGTCCCCACAAAACACTCTTCTTTTATTACTGCTTT
The DNA here is from genome assembly GCF_003369695.1 of Bos indicus x Bos taurus. Classification (NCBI taxonomy): domain Eukaryota; kingdom Metazoa; phylum Chordata; class Mammalia; order Artiodactyla; family Bovidae; genus Bos; species Bos indicus x Bos taurus. The sequence continues at coordinate 13,745 of NW_020868276.1, forward strand.
CCACCCACCAACCCCCACTTTTTCTTCTCTCTCCTTTGGAATTTCCATTGTATGGATATTGGGAATTTACATATCTATTCCTATGACCGTGAATTTTTCTGTCAAACTTTCCACTTTCTTTCTGCAATATGCTCTCTGGCTAGATATTCCAACTCAAAAAAAAAAAACTCAGTTTTGTTTTTTTCAATTCTGATTATTCCAATTGTTATTCTTTCATAGCAGCTATTTTTTTTTCTTTAATTGGTTATATGTGACAAATTCGTGAAATCTCTTCTGAAGCTATTAATTTGAGTTACTTTTGCATTTTCTTCTCATTCCAAATGCAAATTCCTGTTTGCATTGTGTATGGCTGCTCTGGCGATTGGGGGAAAGGCATGAGAGGCAGGAGAGCTTATCCGCTTGGTCTGGGGCTTGGGAACTGACCTGGTGCGGTGCTTGCCTCTCTGGCACCCCTACCTGGCAATAATCTTTGTCAGGACTCCACCTTCAGAGCATTTCCATGGGGGAGAAATGCTGGAGACAGCCAGTTTCTTTTCTCTTTCTCTGCCTGCTTTTACTTTTGGCATTCTAGGATTTACCTGGTGCTCTAGTCTGCACCTCTCAGCCATCTTCAACCATTAAGCCAGGAGTGGTCACAGAACATTCTCTTTTCATTAAGTGATTCTTGTGGGTTAAATTATTTTTTTTAAGGACAGGCAATTACAAGAACAATATGGTGAATATCCATGTACCCACCTACCAAATCTTAACAATTTTGCTTCAGATTCATCCTAAAAAATAATACTGGAACTACAATTCAAGTCCATGTGGTCTTTCTTGGATCCACACCCCTCCTTCTCCAGAGGTAACTTCTACTGAATTTGATGTCAACGGTTCTTATGCATGCCTGCTCACGTGCAGTTATTTACAGGCATGCATAACGTTTGGCTTGTTTGGCTTGTTCAAAATTTGTGTGTATCTATTTATTTTCTATATACGTATTAAAATACTGTATCTGTGCACTGTAAATATCAGTACAGTATATCAAAAATAAACTGATTTATTTACTGTTCTCTTGAAGCAATTCTACCAACTATACACAACAGAAGTACTAAGATTTACAGTTTTACACACCCTTACCAACAGTGGTTTGTTAGACTTTTCATTCTTACCATTAATAACAGTGAGAACAGCATTGTTTTGTATTTCTTAATGATTTGAAGAAACTCTCTCTCTTTTTTTTTTTTTTTTTTGGCCATGCACCATTGGAGATCTTAGTTTCCTGACCAGGGGTAGAACCCTGCCTGCTGCAGTGTAAGTGTGAAGTCTTAAACCACTGGACCAACAGGAAGTCTAAAGAAAATCTTTCTTAATGTTAGATATTAATCTTTTGTCAGCCATACATGCTAAAATATCTTCTCCCAGTCTTTGAGAAGTCTATTTA
>NW_020868277.1:0-18468 GCF_003369695.1 Bos indicus x Bos taurus
GATCACTCACTAGAGCCAGACATCCTGGAATGTGAAGTCAAGTGGCCCTTAGAAAGCATCACTACAACAACAGCTAGTGGAGGTGATGGAATTCCAGTTGAAACTATTCCAAATCCTGAAAGATGATGCTGTGAAAGTGTTGCACTATATGCCAGCAAATTTGGAAACTCAGCAGTGGCCACAGGACTGGAAAAGGTCAGTTTTCATTCCAATCCCAAAGAAAGGCAATGCCAAAGAATGCTAAACTACCACACAATTGCACTCATCTCACATGCTAGTAAAGTAATGCTCAAATTCTCCAAGCCAGGCTTCAGCAATATGTGAACCGTGAACTTCCTGATGTTCAAGCTGGTTTTAGAAAAGGCAGAAGAACCAGAGATCAAAGTGCCAACATCCGCTGGATCATGGAAAAAAGCAAGAGAGTTCCAGAAAAACATCTATTTCTGCTTTTATTGACTATGCCAAGCCTTTGACTGTGTGGATCACAATAAACTGTGGAAAATTCTGAAAGAGATGGGAATACCAGACCACCTGATCTGCCTCTTGAGAAATTTGTATGCAGGTCAGGAAGCAAACAGTTAGAACTGGACATGGAACAACAGACTGGTTCCAATAGAAAAGGAGTATACGTATTCAAGGCTGTTATATTGTCACCCTGTTTATTTAACTTATATGCAGAGTACATCATGAGAAACGCTGGACTGGAAGAAACACAAACTGGAATCAAGATTGCGGGAGAAATATCAATAACCTCAGATATGCAAATGACACCACCCTTATGGCAGAAAGTGAAGAGGAACTAAAACGCCTCTTGATGAAAGTGAAAGAGGAGAGTGAAAAAGTTGGATTAAAGCTCAACCTTCAGAAAACGAAGATCATGGCATCCGGTTCCACCACTTCATGGGAAATAGATGGGGAAACAGTGGAAACAGTGTCAGACTTTTTTTTCTGGGCTCCAAAATCACTACAGATGGTGACTGCAGCCATGAAATTAAAAGACACTTAGTCCTTGGAAGGAAAGTTATGACCAACCTAGATAGCATATTCAAAAGCAGAGACATTGCCAACAAAGGTTCGTCTAGTCAAGGCTATGGTTTTTCCTTTGGTCATGTATGGATGTGAGAGTTGGACTGAGTGAAGCTCAGTGAAGAAGGCTGAGCGCGGAAGAATTGATGCTTTTGAACTGTGGTGTTGGAGAAGACTCTTGAGAGTCCCTTGGACTGCAAGGAGATCCAACCAGTCCATTCTGAGAGATCAGCCCTGGGATTTCTTTGGAAGGAATGGTGCTGAAGCTGAAACTCCAGTACTTTGGCCACCTCATGTGAGAGGAGTTGACTCATTGGAAAAGACTCTGATGCTGGGAGGGATTGAGGGTAGGGAGGAGAAGGGGACGACAGAGGATGAGATGGCTGGATGGCATCGCTGACTCAATGGACGTGAGTCTCAGTGAACTCCAGGAGTGGTAATGGACAGGGAGGCCTGCATGCTGCGATTCATGGGGTCGCAAAGAGTCGGAACACGACTGAGCGACTGAAACTGATCTGATCTGATCTGAATGCATATATACAGATCTAGAAAAATGGTACTGAGAATTTATTTGCAGGGCAACAGTGGAGAAACAGAAACAGACATACAGATAGACTTATGCTCATGAGGAGAGGGGAGGAGAGGTGAGATGTATAGAAAGAGTAACATGCAAACTTACATTACCATATGTAAAATAGATAGCCAATGGGAATTTGCTATATGGCTCAGCAAACTCAAACAGGGGCTCTGTATCAACCTAGAGGGGTGGGATGGGGAGGGAGATGAGAGGGAGTTTCAAAAGGGAGCAGATATATGTATACCTATGGCTGATTCATGTTGAGGTTTGACAGAAAACAACAAAATTCTGTAAAGCAATTATCCTTCAATTAAAAAAAAATTTTTTTAAAAAATCAACAGTTTATTCTGCACTGGTATTCTGGATTGTTTTATGTCTCTATTAAGAATGTAACATGGGACTTTTTATTGTGCTAACATTATTAGGATGGTACTATTTTTTGAGTATTCTGGTTGCAAAGCTATACAGATATGGAGAGACTGGCCCCATTCCTACTTTTTTCCCCCATTTGTCCTATGTGTGTTTGCAGAATATTAGGTTTTCTGGAATGCATATACTATGTTAGAGCAGAAATTCATGTACTGTAATACATTCATTAAACATCCCCAAGCTAACCATATCTGCCAAAACTGAAGTACATGCTATGCCAACAGATCCCAGGAAGGAAAAGAAAAACTGTTTGCATCACAAAGGCTAACACTAGTTTATGGCATGTTTGTCTGAAAACATGACCTATGAACATCCTAAAACATGGATTTTTCTAAGCAAATGTTAGTTGACTCCTCACAAATTCTTATACCTCAGCCAGAGTAGACTGTAACTCTATTTACAGGAACGAGAATTATGAGGTGACTGTCACATGAAGGGATGAACTGTACAGCCGCCACACCTAAGGGACTGGCAACAAGCCAGCCCATGCTGCCACAACCTCCTGACCCTCCACCTGGGGACCCTCCACCTGGGGATCAAGGAGGCTGCTGGCAGGGGAGACTTCTACCACTGCATTCAGGTTTCAGAATAAATAACTCACTTGCACTTTTTTGTTTTCTGGTCAGACATAATACTCTAGGTCAGAGATACCATTATGATAAAAAGGCCACTTAGGTAGGCTCCATAACTGTGTAGTTATAAATGATGACAAGCAGGTACCATGGCTCATATGTATGTATGTGCTAAGCCACTCAGTCACGTCCAACTCTTTGCAGCCCCATGGACTGTAGGCCACCAGGCTCCTCTGCCCACAAAATTTTCCAGGCAAGAATACTGAAAGGAGTGTCATCTCCTTCTCCAGGTGATGTCCCCAACCCAGGGATCAAACCTGTGTCTCTTGCATCTCCTGCCTTGGCATGTAGATTCTTTACCACTGCACCAACTGGGATGCCCATGCCTCAAAGGAAAACACACACACACACACACACACACACACACAGGTGTGAGTATCTTTGAAGGGCAACCCTTGGGACTTCTCTGGTGGTTCAGTAGTTAAGACTGTGCTTCCAATCTGGGGGCCCAGGTTCAATCCCTGGTCAGGGAACTAAGACCCCACACGCTACACAGTGAGACCTGAGAAAACAAAGGGGCAACCCTTGGTGGAGCCTGTATTTGGTACTGACCCAAAAAGATACAAGACACAGATCTTTTGTGGCTATCCAAATTTCTTATCTCTATAAAAAGAAATTTCATATTTCCATAATGTTTGCTTTTCTTGTGTTTAAGAAATATATAATGTGATACCTACCTTCTTAACAAACTTGCAAATATACAGAAACATATAATGTGATACCTACCTTCTTAACAAACTTGCAGGTATAAGGTATTGTCACGTGCACCATATCACATGGCAAACCTCTAGAGCTTGTTCATGTTAAACAACTGAAACTATAAACTGCTGAACAGCAACTCTTCATTTCCCAATCCCCTGCCTCTGGCAACCATCATTATACTTTCTAAGAGCTGGCTACTTTAGATACGTCATATAAGTGGAATTACACATGATTGGCCTTCCTGTGACTGGTTTATTTCACTTAGTATAATGTTCTCAAGGTTCACCCATATTGTCACATACTGAGTGATATTCTATTGTATGTGTACATCCCATTTCTTTCTTCATTCGTCTGTCAATGAACGCTTGAAATGTTTCCACCTCTTGGCTACTGTAACTAGTGCTGCAAATACCACAGGTATACAGATGTCTCTTCAAGATGCTGATTTCAATCCTTTAGCTCTATGCATGCAGAAGTGAGATTGCTGAATCATATGGTAGTTCTATTTCTAATTTTTCTGAGGAATCTCCATATTGTTTTCCATAGTGGCCACACTTTTCATTCCCAGCAACAGTGTACACAAGGTCCCAATTTCTTGACATTCTCACTAGCACTTACTACTTTCTGTGTTTTGGCACAGCCATCATGGCAGATATGAAATTATATTTCACTGCAATTTGAGCTGTACTTCTCTGATGACTAGTGATGTTGAGCATCTTTTCATCCCCTAAAAGTTTTTTTTTTTTTTTCACCTGAAGGACAAAATATCCCAACAATGAAAGGAAATACCACTGTGGTACCACAAAAACATAACTCTCATCACTAAATTTCCTTATTTTTAATCAGAAATAATGCCATTCCAATTGATTTTTAACATGTTTAAAAATGTGACAGATAAGTACTTTTAGCTTTAAATAAAGATAAGGAAAGACAGGGGGTATAAGTGTTCTGGTCATCTCAAAGCTTTCAGAGCTCGGCCTTCCTCCCACAAGAATACACCTAATAGAGCAGCATAATCTGGAGGCAGAAAATACTGTACAGCAACACATGTTGAGCCTGAACAAGGTAAATCTAAAAAGTAAAGAACATCCAAGAGTGAAAAAGAGAGTAAAGACAGACTACCTTTGGGTCAAAATACTATCCCACAAAATTGGAAGGGGAACAAGTAACATGATTAAAGTTCTAAGTTCTAGTTCTAGTTCAGTCTCTCTGTCGTGTCCGACTCTTTGCGACCCATGAATCGCAGCACGCCAGGCCTCCCTGTCCATCACCAACTCCCGGAGTTCACTCAGACTCATGTCCATCGAGTCAGTGATGCCATCCAGCCATCTCATCCTCTGTTGTCCCCTTTTCCTCCTGTCCCCAATCCCTCCAGCATCAGTCTTTTCCAATGAGTCAATCTTCCCATGAGGTGGCCAAAGTACTGGAGCTTCAGCTTTAGCATCATTCCTTCCAAAGAACACCCAGGACTGATCTCCTTTAGAATGGACTGGTTGGATCTCCTTGCAGTCCAAGGGACATGCAAGAGTCTTCTCCAGCACCACAGTTCAAAAGCATCAATTCTTCGGTGCTCAGCTTTCTTCACAGTCCACTCTCACATCCATACATGACCACAGGAAAAACCATAGCTTTGACTAGATGGACCTTTGTTGGCAAAGTAATGTCTCTGCTTTTGAATATGCTCTCTAGGTTGGTGGTAACTTTCCTTCAAAGGAGTAAGCGTCTTTTAATTTCATGGCTGCAATCACCATCTGCAGTGATTTTGGAGCCCAGAAAATACAGTCTGACACTGTTTCCACTGTTTCCCCCATCTATTTCTAAGTTAGGGCACCACTGAACCACAGGTCTTCAAAGCAAGTTCACAACTGACACGAATTTACCAGGGCATGTTCACATGTAGGAAACAGGGACTTCAAACTGGAAACAGTATCTTTTCCACCTCACAAAATATGCAAAATTGGAAATTTATATGGAAGGTTGGATATTTCACCATGCTTCATAAGTTGACATTGCTGGCAACACTGGGCATACATCCTGCATGGCAGCATCTGTCCCTGCCCCCAGAGATAAAGCAGAGATTGGCACTGTGCCCCAACTCCACTCTAACAAGTCAATGTTTCCGAATGACCCAGAGGTTTTGAGTCCCCCACTTCGTGACATCACACAACCCACGAGATGGTGAAGATGGGCGGGGGGCAGTACCAGGAGATAATCCGACCAGGGCCTAGAGTCTCTCTTACTAAAACTATAACACCACCACACAAGATAAATGAAGATAATTTCCCTACTGAAGAGAGGAAGAAACCCCCTGAATTTAGTTGGTCTGCTTGATTTCTGACCTCTAGTGAGAGCTCAACCCAGACTATCTACCTTGTGATTCCCATTCATTACACTCAATGGTGCCATCACCTCTGGAAAGAGATGACCATAAACCTGACTGGATACAATAAAGCACCATGCAGCCCTAGGACAATAGATTACCACGTTTTTTATGATACATTTTAAGCACATTACACCTAGCAAAAATATACTAATAATAAAACAAATAAACAATTTTTAAGATGAAGGAATTGAACCCTTTAAAAAAAAAATATTGGATTTATTACATATTATAACTATACAGTCCATGGAATTCTCCAGGCCAGAATACTGGAGTGGGGTAGCCTTTCCATGCTCCAGGGGATTTCCCAAACCAGGGATCGAACATGAATGACAGAGGGAAAAGGCAAGAGGAGTTCTTCTGTGGGCAAAAGACAAAGATGATCCTTAAGACTAGGACCAATTAAGATGAACTTCTTTAACAATATCATGCCCTCAATTTAAATGACAGACAAGATCAATAAGCAGGAACAGGAAAAATGGAGAAAAAATATGATTTCAATCTTTTACAGTTCTCAAGGAGTTCAAGTTCCTTTAGAACAGTATTTTTCACACTTCAGTAACATACAGACCTTATTAAAGAAAATATTTCCCAGGGACTCTATAAATGATGTAAACATTGTTTGTATCATGCTACTTAACTATGAACAAACATAAGCCAGATGTAAGCTCCTTACGGGCTTCCCTTGTGGCTCAGCTGGTAAAGAATCCACCTGCAATGAGGGAGACCTGGGTTCGATCCCTGGTTTGGGAAGATCCCCTTTCAGAAAATTCTGAAAGAGATGAGAATACCAGACCACCTGATCTGCCTCTTGAGAAACCTACATGCAGGTCAGGAAGCAACAGTTAGAACTGGACATGGAACAACAGACTGGTTCCAAATAGGAAAAGGAGTACATCAAGGCTGTATATTGTCCCCCTGCTTATTTAACTTCTATGCAGAGTACATCATGAGAAAAGCTGGGCTGGAAGAAGCACAAGCTGGAATAAAGATTGCTGGGGAGAAATATCAATAACCTCAGATATGCAGATGACACCACTCTTATGGCAGAGAGTGAAGAGGAACTAAAAAGCCTCGATGAAAGTGAAAGAGGAGAGTGAAAAAGTTGGCTTAAACCTCAACATTCAGAAAACGAAGATCATGGCATCTGGTCCCATCATTTCATGGGAAATAGATGCGGAAACAGTGGAAACAGTGTCAGACTTTATATTTCTGGCTCCAAAATCACTCCAGATGGTGACTGCAGCCATGAAATTAAAAGACGCTTACTCCTTGGAAGGAAAGTTATGACCAACCTAGACAGCATATTGAAAAGCAGAGACATTACTTTGCCAACAAAGGTCCATCTAGTCAAGGCTATGGTTTTTCCAGTGGTCATGTATGGATGTGAGAGTTGGACTGTGAAGAAAGCTGAGCGCTGAAGAATTGATGCTTTTGAACTGTGGTGTTGGAGAAGATTCTTGAGAGTCCCTTGGACTGCAAGAAGATCCAACCAGTCCATTCTGAAGGAGATCAGCCCTGGGATTTCTTTGGAAGGAATGATGCTAAAGCTGAAACTCCAGTACTTTGGCCACCTCATGGGAAGAGTTGACTCATTGGAAAAGACTCTGATGCTGGGAGGGATTGGGGCCGGAGGAGAAGGGGATGACAGAGGATGAGATGGCTGGATCACTGACTCGATGGATGTGAGTCTGAGTGAACTCCGGGAGTTGGTGATGGACAGGGAGGCCTGGCATGCTGCGATTCATGGGGTCGCAAAGAGTCAGACATGACTGAGCCACTGAACTGAACTGAAAATGAAAACAAAAATATTTAATCTTCTAAGACTCCCATGCATACAAGTAAAGACCCGAAGGACCCCTGACTTAGAAGCATTGTTGACATAGTCCGAGGATGTGCCCAGAGGTATTTTTCCATTTATTATATAGCATCCTAGGTCCTTCAAGTGTCCGAAACTCCTAGTTATTTAAAAAGATGAGACAATAATTTTCTGAAAGGTCAGTGTCATTCTAGTGCCTGGGACATCAGCAGGCACATGAATACTGAGGGAGTTAGAGAAATAATTATAGAAAGATGCTTGAGCTACTGTATCTATACATCTTTATATTAAGAAATACAGACTAAGGTCTTCTTAGATTTAAAATTCACTTTTTGCTTTTTGTAATTTGACAAAAGCAATTACAAATTTGGAAGACCCCAAATATTCACCAGCTAAAGCAATGAAACTGTCCTTTTGAGGAACTGATTTCAAAGAAACCATACGTGTTATTCCACCATTACAACTTTCCTCAGCTAAAACAGTGCTTACTTCCCATCTCACAATGTGGCATAAGACTAATACAGCCAGATGGAAGCAGCCTGAATACCATGATAAATAATCTCTTCCCATTTCTTCCTTCCAACGACATACCACAGTCAGATGCCACCTAAGCTTTAACAAGCTACACATGAAGCAAGAAAAGTATATTGTATATACTCTCTCAGGAGAAAAAAGTAGACATTTGAATCACTACAGCAACTTAACCTCTCCTAGCATCTAAAAGGTCTCTGCCATCAGCCACCATGCTTCCATTCAAAGCAGATTAGCCTGATTCAGCTACTTCCATTTTACAAATGAAATAAGATCATGTAATCTGGGAAGAAATGGAGAAACAGGAGAAGATGTTTATGTGCTCAAAGTGACAGGAGTAGTATGACTATAAATTTGAACAGTGATTCAAGATAGGAGTAAATGAAATCTTCAGGCTAAAAAACAAGTCAGAAAAGAGTCTGTGGTTCTTGGAACACAGTCTTCCAGTGACACCCCATTTTAAGCATTTCTCTTTTTGCCCACACCGTAAGGCAGAGTAAACAATCTCTCATCAAAACCTGACAGCAAACTCGGAAAAATCAGTGAGGTCTGAGCATCAGAGCCAGCCATTGTCCCAACGGCCAACATTGACAGTCCTCTAAGGATGGGAAAGCCAGCATACCTTTCTGGGGCCAAGAGGCCAAAAAGAAATTACTATCTTGAGATGTAACTCAAATATTAGAACCTGAAAGGGTCACCATCAGCAAGCAGAGCTCATAAAACTAAGCCACACACAGACTCCGCTGGGTCCAGGAGCAAGGTTTGAAAGCTTCAAGATAGAGCTGTTGTCTTAACAGACAGGTTCTCCCACTCAGGAGTAGGGTAATATAGTAATTGTGATAAGGATATACTGAAGAGAGAAAACAAAAAGCAACATACCAGCAACCGTTAGAAAATAAAGATACATAGAGAGATATACAGATAAAGATATAGAGATAAAGGTATTCATTTACCTATATATCTATCTCTATATACCTCCAGTTCTGAATGCATAAAAGGCAGAGACTAACTGGAAAACTCATGGCTAGAACACTGATGGGGTCCAAAGCCAGTGCCAAAGGAAAGCATCACACACAGTCAAAAACACCCCTGAACTTCTTCCAGGACTGAGGGTCAACCCACCATTATGTCTCAAGGCTGGAACAAATCTTTTATCTCCTTGGATGAGCATCAGACACTACTGGCCATATGAGTAAAGAAATGGGTTTTTATCTTCATACACTATAAACACACTCCAAAGCACCCAGATGCTCACATTTGGAAGATACTCAAGAGCTGAGATCAACCAGAGAAGAGCCGATTTAACTCTCACATCAAAAGCTGCCTCAGGGCCATAACCTCATTGAGCAGGAAAGAGGGGAAACTGAGGCCTCACTCCATGTCTCCAACCTGATTCTGTGTTTGTTTCTCTTGGCATCCACCTCTCTTCTCTCCCTTTCCATCTTGCAAAGCACCATATCATGTAGGCGAAGTGGGGAAAGCCCTAACGTGGAACCCAAGAAAGGGAAATGTAAAGGAAACCATGACCAGTGCTGAAACTATGCCTCTGCCCACTTGTAGCTGTGTGTGTGTTTTTAAAATCTCCTAGTGAAGTGGGTCTGGCCCTGTGGAACCTGTTGCTCTTTCCTCTCTATTTTAGTCATCATCTTTATAGTTATTTGTCAGGCTGAAATAAAACATTTGACAACCCATATTCGGGTCGCACATGGGTAGTTTCGGTTCTTCCCAACTAAATTTCTTGATTCTAAATTATTCAGAAGACTCTTCAACACTGTACATGCAGAAAGGATACAAATCATGTGAAACAGCTGACCACACAGGTTCAATTTTAGTGCCTGAACAAATCCCACCCTAGCCCTGTCTGGCAGGTGACCAAATCACACTAACTGCTATTACACTGGAAGCACCCACTCTGAGTGTGGTCTGGTTATGGGGGAAAAAATCAGTGCCCATTCACAAATGCACTGAGGTTCCAGTGCTGCTGGAACCCTGTGTTTCTGCTTCTGAGGATGTGAGATTCTAACTTAATTTATTGATGTGAATCAGTCCACAAATGACATTATCACTACAAATGTAAAGGAGAAAAGTCTGGAAAAAGTTTGCTCTGACTCTGAGAGATGAATTCCTGCCATGCACCTGCCTCAGTCAAATGCTCAATATGCACGTGTGTGTAAGTGCACACACATGCACCCATATGCACGCGCACACACACCCTATATCCTCTCCTTGCCAATCTCAGAACATACCAGCTCTCACTAGGAACTGGAAAGTACAGGGATGCATGCTTCATTGCTCAGTTGTGTCTGACTCTTTGCAACCCTCTGGACTGTAGCCCTCCAGGCTCCTCTGACCATGGGATTTCCCAGGCAAGAATGCTGGAGTGGGTTGCCATTTCCTTTTCCCAAAGTATAGAGAGGGAACCAACAAAATAAATTAGAAAAAAAAGAAAATACATGGAACCAACAAAAGAAATGAAGAGAAAGCAGGCAGCATGAGCTGCAGTCTCAGTATATGAAGCAAGGAATCAAAGAACACAGGTTTATTTGATTCATTCAGCAAATACTGAGTACATTTACTAAGTACCTACTAGGTACAAACCCCACTTTCACCAAGATAATGCCCCTGGCACCAGAAACTGGCTAGGCCAGGTTATTACAGGTCTGCTCTGTTTCGGAGAAGGCAATGGCACCCCACTCCAGTATTCTTGCCTGGAAATCCCATGGACAGAGGAGCCTGGTAGGCTGCAGTCCATGGGGTTGCTAAGAGTCGGACATGACTGAGCGACTTCGCTTTCACTTTTCACTTTCACACGTTGGAGAGGGAAATGGCAACCCACTCCAGTGTTCTTGCCTGGAGAATCCCAGGGACGGGGAAGCCTGGTGGGCTTCCGTCTATGGGGTTGCACAGAGTCGGACACGACTGTAGTGACTTAGCAGCAGCAGCAGCAGCTCTCTGTTTCTCCCCAGACATTCTCCAACCACTTCATATGCTTTTTTGGCCTAATACAATCCTCCTTCCAGAGTTCTCTTACATAACTACATTGCCTTGCCCATTCTGGTTTCACCTGTCGGTTGACCTTGTTCCAGCTTACTAGGAAATGGTGACAGCCTAGGCTGACACTCTTAACCATTTACACTGGCCCAGCCCAGGTCAATAGATTACATGGCTGCTCAAGACACTCCCTCCTTGGCCTTTAAGGAAAAGAGTCCCTCAGTTTTCTAAGAGGAAATGAACTTAAGAATGTATTAACAACATCCCAGAGACCATTTTATCCTTTTCCAATGCAATATTATTTTCTAATTATCACCATTATTGATGACTGAGGAATTTAACCCACATTTGCTTAATATTTTGATCTAAGAGCTTGTATTTATCTTTGAAATGGAAATCACCACTACATTTTGCCTCTACAGGAACCAAACATTCTCATATTCTCCTCAAAGTGTACATGAACACCTCCCAGGATAGGCATGAGACAGGGTGACCTGGGGGGAGATGGAATGCCAGGTGGAAACTAAGCCACCAGATGAAATGGCACACCTTCCCAGAGAGACAATTTTCCCCTTGGAAGAAAATATAACATTTTAAGTAAAACAAGCCCCAATATAGAGTAAAATGAACAAATACAGTACATGATTTTTTAAGATAAGAACTCAAGAAGGCTTCAAAGAAAGTTCCTGTTCTCAGTCTGTTGGTCAGGCTATGCCCACAATATAAGGAGCTTCCTGCAAATAACTCTCCTGCCTTTACAAGCTCTTCAAGGAAATTTGTGAGAAATTTTTCACTCACACTATGAAATTCTTGAGAGCACAAATCAAAATGGAGCAGGACGCTATGGTCCTTGCCCCTGAATGCCTCTTTTATCTTTGGAAAAGCTTTAGTCAAAGAATAAGTTTAATCAGAGAAATGAAAACTTGCAGAAATTAAAACAGTCCAAGGAGACCAAATAATAATGTACTCATTAAGCAAAGTCAATGGCCTTTAGTTCCTTCTCAAGGACTATAGATAATACTCTGAGCCATATCCTGTGAGCTGTCTTGTAGAGACCGAAACCCCCACCAGGTGGAAGAAATTAACTAACTACTGATAAACAGACTGTAGCCATGAAATAAGCTGCCACAATTCTGAAATTTGGCCTCAAAGAAATGGAAAGAAATTGACCCTGGTATTGAAGATTAACTGTACCTAAAACAACCAAGACGACACTGGTCAGACCACTGATGACCAATATGAAGACAATTGTGAGAGATGACTTTTTTTGCATGGTGCCCCTCCCTCTGTCTATAAAAGCTCTTACCTCTGCTTCTGGAAAGGGGGTGGGGGGGTGCAGCGGGACTCGGCCTTTGGACAGATGTCCAACCCCCCACACCCATTGTCAGCATCTGAAATAAAGCAAACTTTCCACCAACCTGGCCTCTTATTGGCTTTTAAACAGCAAGCAGCCAGACCCCTTTTTTGGTAACAAAACTACATATCCTCTCCCTCTTTGTCTCATAGGGACCTAGGACAGTGTGTAAGACAGTGCCTGGCACAAAACCGGCACTCTAATGTGTGCAGAATAATTTGGCTGAAATAATGGCAATAACAGTCAATGACAAAAGTTTTTCTTTTTTTAATCACATTTGAATGGGAGGAAGGGAAGGTGAACAGCTGTATGAGAACATGGAATAGAAGCAACCCAATTTACCCAAGCAGCTAATGGCTGCCAAGTAAACAATCAGATGAAGCAATTCAGTTCAGTTCTTCTTTACTTGAACAAGTACAGTAAGGCAAATGTTGTGCTTGTTAATCTCACAGAAAATAGTCATAGGGCTTAGGACACAAGTCTACCAAATGACACTGGTGACGTTAATTTAATAACTTATGAAGAGTTGGAAGAGCATTGTGATAATAATAATGTCACCAATGATATTAAGTCCTGGTTTAACAATGACCTTAAGAAGGTTATTTTGATCATTTGAAAGTTGTGTCAAATATTTCCTACTGAGACTTGACAACTCTGAAAAGTAATTCAGTGTGTGTATGTATAAAATATGGTGTGGGCTCACCTCTCCTTATTCCTAATATTGTTACCTTTTCAGCCAGCTGGACCAAACCAAGTTACAGATGAAAGATGATTCAAAGTATATGACTTATAGCAAAATTTAAATTTTTTCTACTTCCCTGGTGAAAGCACTGCATTTTCACTCATTTGTAAATAATAGAAAAATGGGTATCACACACATACACATTGTCTACACAAGCCATCTTATACTGCAATGAGTTACCTTCCACGCCCAGTATACTCCAAACCTTCCAAACTGGAGGGAGAAGCTGGGCAGAGGGGGAATTGAGGACCCCCAGCCCTCAGGTCCGGAGAAGGCAATGGCACCCCACTCCAGTACTCTTGCCTGGAAAAACCCATGGATGGAGGAGCCTGGTGGGCTACAGTCCATGGGGTCGCTAAGAGTCGGACACGACTGAGCGACTTCACTTTCACTTTCCCTTTCATGCATTGGAGAAGGAAATGGCAACCCACTCCAGTGTTCTTGCCTGGAGAATCCCAGGGACGGGGGAGCCTGGTGGGCTGCCATCTCTGGGGTTGCACAGAGTTGGACACGACTGAAGCGACTTAGCAGCAGCAGCCCTCAGGTCTAAGCTGCGAATGGTGAGCCAGGCCACTGCTGCCTTCTGCAGCTATTTCTTTGCTAAGTCTTATGCCTCAAATACAGGAACTGTCAACCAAAATCATACCTTTCAGATCTTCCTAACAACGGCAGGAGATCCATAAAATATCAACAGGAATCCAGAGAGCAGAAAAACATTTTCTAGTATTAACATGTTTGTAGCTCCTGAGGAAGAAGTGAAAATAGCTCAAGACCTACCATGACTCCAGGCAGAGACAGATACAAATTAATCTCAATAAAACCTGACTATATGTCCCTCAAGTAACTTGATGTTACGTTATTTCTGTAGGAGCCACAGGAGTAGAGTGTCTATTTTTCACGATTTTATCATTTTATTTTTGGTTTAAAAGTGAGAGCTTTTGGTTTACAACATCTGAGGATCAAATGCTCTTTATTAACTGGACAAGTCCCTTAACATTTTTAGGTCTAAAATTCTTCATCGATCAGAAATAAAAAAGTGTATGACCCCATCTAATTATGAAAATTAGATGAATGAACTTGTAAAATAGGTATCGATGAATATCTGTGTCTAGCAATATAAATGCACGATAATGTCTTGTTCTCTACACACCAGCAGGAAAACAACAAATACAAAAACTACTACAGAATGCAAACTGGCTAACAGCAGGGCCACAGGACTGACCCTCAGGTGCAGCTAGAGGCCTAGAGTAGAAGGTGACATAACCAAGTCGCTGAGAAGCTGGGTCTCCTAAAGCAAGTCAGGGAAGAATCTCCAAACGCTGTGTAACTACACTCTAACTACAGAGTGCCCTTTTCAGGGCCAGATTCAAGCAAGTATAACTTTCTCCCCAAATTCAGACTCTGAATTGCCCTCGCCCCTGAAGCATGCCTGGAAGTCCTATCAGGCCTGCTGGGCTCACCAGGTCCCAGGGGCAGCCAGAGCCGCCGCCTCATCCTCGTCACCCACCTCCTCCTTGCTTTCCTCGGGGTCGGACCCACCTGGTTCTTGGCAGAGAGCAATATTTAAACAAGGACGAGGTAGCTTTTGTTTTCCCTTTTAACAAACCTTACGGGAATTATATATGCAGATGCGTGTTAACTTTTGATCTTAAACCCTTATTTCAACAGTGTTATGTTTCTTTAATACTGGCTACTTATGGGTATAAGATCTTCAAAAGTGAAAGGAGAGTGAAAAAGTTGGCTTAAAGCTCAACATTCAGAAAACTAAGATCATGGCATCTGGTCCCATCACTTCATGGCAGATAGATGGGGAAACAGTGGAAACAGTGGCTGACTTTATTATTTTTGGGGCTCACAAATCACTGCAGATGGTGACTGTAGCTATGAAATTGAAAGACGCTTACTCTTGGAAGGAAAGTTATGACCACCTAGATAGCATATTGAAAGCAGAGACTACTTTGCCAACAAAGGTCCATCTGTCAAAGCTATGGTTTTTCCAATAGTCATGTATGGATGTGAGAGTTAGACTATAAAAAAGCTGAGCCGAAGAATTGATACCTTTGAACTGTGGTGTTGGAGAGACTCTTGAGTCCCTTGGACTGCAAGGAAATCCAACCAGTCCATTCTAAAGGAGATCAGTCCTGAGTGTTCATTGGAGGGACTGATGTTGAAGCTGAAATCCAATACTCTGGCCCCCTGATGCAAAGAGCTGACTCATTTGAAAGACCCTGATGCTGGGGAAGATTGAGGGCAGGAGGAGAAGGGGACGACAGAGGATGAGATGGTTGGATGGCATCATTGAATTCAATGGACATGAGTTTGGGTAGACTCCAGGAGTTGGTGATGGACAGGGAGGCCTGGCGTGTTGCAGTCCATGGGGTTGCAAAGAGTCGGACACGACTGAGCAACGATGACTGAATTGAACTGATCCTTTTATTAATTTTGTCTTATTTTCAAGAGACCATCACTCTGTCATATGGCTTATGTAATGTTCCTTTGGTGATTCTCATACCTTGTGATATGCATTTGGGTTGTTTACTTTATTCACATCAATTCCCTCCACTTTTTAACCTTTTATTTCCATTTCTTTTAGTTATGACTGTATCACATTTATTCTCATTCTGGATTCTCTTTATTGCTTACTATTTGCTTTTAATATAATAAAATAGACAATTTGACTGACACATTTCTTCAAGTTGGTGTTCTTAAACAGAAAGCTAAATGCTAAACATCTGAAGAACTCTTTCTTCTTGCATAGTAAAATAAGGTCAACACTCATAGCATCTGTCAAGCTGTAAATGCCACTGCTGATACTTTCCATCTGAAATTTAAATGGTAAATTATGAGAGTGTTTCTATTAAGAAGCTCCTGTCTTAGCAATCTAATTGCTAAGTGAATCTCTTTACAAGAGAGCTCTACTTGAAATGAATTTTATTATTAGTGCATATAAATTGTTATTGATTTGAGTTTATGTGCTTTCCTGTTTATTCTAAAGATTGATTTTTCCACATAAAGTAAAAAGTAGCTACCTCGGAATGCCTTTAAAGCTTTACAAACATACTTATTAAACTGAATCTTGAAACATTATCATTATTCTGTTAGCAATTAATAGTATCTGTTTTTTCAAAATAGATGAGTTAATATTTTTAACTGTTTAGGCAGAAATGTTTTTTCTTTTTTTTTCAGAATGTTTTTCTTGAAATACTGCTCGTCCCAATTTCCTTCCTTAACACACACTGACCTTTATACTCAGTTTTAATTCTTATATTGTTTTGACCTTCTTTGTCCTTTAAATAAGCCCCTTCACTGAAGAGTCATCAAGAAACACGGATTATTCCAATGTCTTATGTACACACCTTCTCATTTCCACTGATTTTAATCTCTACTTCAGACATATTACAACAGTTTCTATCACTTCATAACAACACAGCCAAGTAATTTAAAACAGAACCATTTTATTGCATATTTTCCTTTCCATCAACCTGGGTAGGTCAGGTCTTGTTTTTCTGTGGCTTTCCTGGGATCATGCAGTCATGGTAGCTTTATTGTGGCTTCATTGTCTTAAAGCGCCTCACTCATCGTTTGGAAGTTGGTGCTGGCTGTTAGGGGGACGTGTGTCTTCAGAAGGCTCACACTGCTTTGTCACATAGTGGCAGTGTTTCGAGAGGTTTAGTAGCAGTGCACAAATGCTTTTCGAGCCTCAGCATCTATCATATTTGTTAATATTCCATTGATCAAAGCAGTCACATGGCCAAGCCCTAAAGTCAATGGGGAGGGGATTATACAAGGTCATGAACACAGGGAGATTTACTTTATTGGAGGCCTTACTATAACAATATACCATGGTTGTTGTTTAGTCACTAGTTTGTGTCTGACTCTTTTGTGCCCCATGGACTGTCTCCCCCCCAGATCCTCTGTCCATGGGATTACCCAGGCAAAAATACTGGAGTGGGTTGCCATTTCCTTCTCCTAAGGATTGAACCCACATCTCTTGCATTGGCAAGCAGATTCTTTACCATGGAACCACCTAGGAAGCCCAGTAATATACCATACCTAGCCTCTTAATACATTCTCTCAGGCTCCTGTCCTAAGAAACTCCAGTTTTATTCTATACAACCACAGCTGGACAGTCCTTCTTACACACTAATTATTCTATCATTTTGGAGCTTAGTGTTTCTTCACCCAGTGTAATTTTTCCCCAGGAACATTTGGCAATAACAATTTTTAGTTGTCACAATCTGAAAAATGGGAGGATGCCACTACCATCCATTAGAGGCCAGGGGTGCTGCTAAACATCCTATTTTACACGGGCCCAGCCACCCATAACGAAACAATCTGGTCAAAAATGTCAGTCATGAGATTGAGACACTTCACCCTAGCTCATCACCCCCTGGAGATGCCCAGTAAAAAAGAGAATGAAGGGTAAACTCTGTCCGGACATCCACAATCTGCAATCTGATCTCCCTTTATACATACAAACATTTCTCCCTTTGGTCTCAATCAGGGTTCCTGCTGCCTGCTGCTGCTGTTAAGTCGCTTCAGTCGTGTCCGACTCTGTGCAACCCCATAGACAGCAGCCCCACCAGCTCCCCCCATCCCTGGGATTCTCCAGGCAAGAACACTGGAGTGGGTTGCCATTTCCCTCTCCAATGCATGAAAGTGAAAAGTGAAAGTGAAGTGAAAGTCACCAGTCGTGTCAGACTCTTAGCAACCCCATGGACTGTAACCCTCAGGCTCCTCTATCCATGGGATTTTCCAGGCAAGAGTACTGGAGTGGGGTGCCATTGCTTTCTCGAATCAGGGTTCCTACTGTCTCCAAATATGCCATATTTGATTGCATGACTAACTTGATAGCTTGTCACTGTGACAAATGTAAATACCAAACATCCTTTAGCTTTTTTCCCTTCTGCCTAACCAAATCTTTCCCAGCCTCAGGGAAGAGTTGGATCCCGCTTGTCCTACCAAAGTTCCACAATTTCACTGTGACCTTACAAGGACATTGCGTAGCATGTACTATGTCAGCTCAGGCCACAGAATGCTTTTTTATTTCTAGTCTTTTTCACAGTTTTTTTTTTCATTTTAAAGCTCTGATTCATCTGGAATTTATTTTGGGTCAGGTGTGAGCTGACAGATTCAGCTTTATTTTGTCCCAAATTTCTACCTAGTTATCTCAACATCATTTATGTAACAATCTCTTCCCCTCGGATTTAAATACCAACCTTTAGCATGTACTAAATTCTCGTATATATTTCAGTTTATTTCTGGACTTTCTAGTCTGTTCTATT
>NW_020868278.1:0-41479 GCF_003369695.1 Bos indicus x Bos taurus
CATCAATTCTTCCACAGTCAGCAGTAATTTACAGTCCAGCTCTCACATGCATACGTGACTACTGGAAAAACCATAGCTTTGATTATACCAACTTTTGTTGGCAAAGTGATGTCTCTGATTTTTAATATGTTGTCTATGTTTGTCATAGCTTTTCTTCCAAGGAGCAAGTGTCTTTTAATTTCATGGCTGCAGTCACCATCCACAGTGGTTTTGGAGCCCAAGAAAATAAAATCTGTGACTGTTTCCACTTTTTCCCCATCTATTTGCCATGAAGTGATGGGACTGGATGCCAAATCTTAAGTTTTGAATGTTGAGTTTTAAGCCAGCTTTTTCAGTCTCCCCTTTCTCCTTCATCAAGAGGCTGTTTAGTTCCTCTTAACTTTCTGCCATTAGGGTGGTATCATATAGATATATGAAGTTCCTGATATTTCTCCTGGCAATCTTGATTCCAGCTTGTGATTCCTCCAGCACAGCATTTCACATGATGTACTCTGCAAGTAAGTTAAATAAGCAGGGTGTTGATAAATAGCTTTGACATAATCCTTTCCCAATTTGAATAAGTTCATTGTTCCATGCCTGGTTCTAACTGTTGCTTCTTGACCCGCATACAAGTTTCTCAGGAGACAGGTAGGATGGTCTGGGAGTCCCATCTCTTTAAGAATTTTCCACAGTTTGTGTGGATCCACACAATGAAAGGTTAGTGTAGTCAATGAAGCAGAAGTAGATGTTTTTCTGGAATTCCCTTGCTTTCTCTGTGAACCAACAGATGTTGGCAATTTGATCTCTGATTCCTCTGCCTTTTCGAAATCCAGCTTGTACATCTGAAAATTTTTGGTTTACATACTGCTGAAGCCTAGCTTGAAGGGTTTTGAGCGTTACCTTGCTAGCGTGTGAAATGAGCGCAATTGTGTGGTAGTTTGAACATTCTTTGGCATTGCCCTTCTTTGGGATTGAAATGAAAAGTGACCTTTTCCAGCCCTGTGGCCACTGCTGAGTTTCCCAATTTGCTGACATATTGAGTGCAGCACTTTAACAGCATCATCTTTCAGGATTTGAAATAGCTCAATGGAATTCCATCACCTCCACTAGCTTTGTTTGTAGTAATGCTTCCTAAGATCCGCTTGACTTCATATTCTAGGATGTCTGGCTCTAAGTGAGTGACCACACCATTGTGGTTAACTGAGCCATTAAGGCCTTTTTTGTACAGTTCTTCTGTGTATTCTTGCTACCTCTTCTTAATCTCTTTTGCTTCTGTTAGGTCCTTGCTGTTTCTGTCCTTTAATTGTACCTATCCTTGCATGAAATGTGCCCTTGGTATCTCTGATTTTCTTGAAGAGATCTCTAATCTTTCCCATTCTATTGTTTTCCTCTGTTTCTTGGCATCATTCACTTAAGGCTTTCTTATCTCTCCTTGCTATTCTCTGGAACTCTGCCTTCAGTTGGGTATATCTTTCTGTTTCTCTTCTCCTTTGCCTTTCACTTCTTTTCTTTTCTCAGCTATTTATAAGGCCTCCTCAGACAACTACTTTGCCTTCTTGCTTTATTTTTCTTTGGGATGGTTTTGGTCACCGCCTCCTGTACAGTGTACAAACCTCCATCCACAATTGTTCAGGCACTCTATCAGGTCTAATCCCTTGAATCTATGTTTCACTTCTACTGTATAATCATAAGGGATTTGATTCAGGTCATACCTGAATAGCCTAGTGGTTTTCCTACTTTCTTCTTCAATTTATGCCTAAATTTTGCCATAAGGAGCTCATGATCTGGGCCACAGTCAGCTCCAGATCTTGTTTTTGCTGACTGTATGGAACTTCTTCATCTTTGATTGTAAAGAATATAATCAGTTTCATTTCAATATTGACCATCTGGTGATGTCCATATATAGAGTTGTTTTCTTGTGTTGTTGGAAGAGATTTTTTGCTATGACTAATGTGTTGTCTTGACAAAACTTTGTTAACCTTTGACCTACTTCATTTTGTACTCCAAGGCCAAACTTGTGTGTTGCTCCAGGTATCTCTTGACTTCCTACTTTTGCATTCTAATCCCCTAAGATGTAAAGGACATCTTTTTTAGTGTAAGTTCTAGAAGATATTGTAAGTCATCATATAGAATGCTTCAGCAGCTTCTTCATCAGTGGTTGGGACATAGACTTGGATTACTGTAATATTGAATCGTTTGCCTTGGAAATGAACTGAGATCATTCTGTCATTTTTGAGATTGCACCCAAGTACTGCATTTTGGATGCTTTTGTTGAGTATGAGGGCTACATTTCTTCTAAGGGATTCTTGCCCACAGTAGTAGATACAATGGTCATCTGAGTTAAATTTGCCCATTTCCATTCATTTTAGTTCACTGATTCCTAAAATGTTGATGTTCACTCTTGCCATCTCCTGCTTGACCACGTCCGATTTACCTTGATTCATGGAACTCACATTCCAGGTTCTTATGCAACATTGTTCTTTATAGCATTGGACTTGACTTTCACTACCAGGCACATCTACAACTGGGTGTTGTTTCCACTTTGCCCAAAGCCTCTTCATTCTTTCTGGAGCTATTTCTCTGCTCTTCTTTGGTAGCATATTGGACACATACTGACCTGGGGGCGTTCATCTTCTGGTGTCATATCTTTTTGCCTTTTCATACTATACATGGGTTCTCAAGGCAAGAATACTGAGTGGCTTGCCATTCCCTTCTCCAGTGAACCATGTTTTGTCAGAACTCTCCACCTCATGACCCTTCTGTTTTGGGTGGCCCTACACGGCATGGCACATAGCTTCATTGAATCATGCAAGCCCCTTTGCCATGACAAGGCTGTGATCCATGTGATCATTTTAGTTAGCTTTCTGTGGTTATGGTTTTTGTTTTGAAGGCTGTGGAATTGTAGTTCTTGCTTCTTCTGTCTGCCCTCTGATGGGTGAGAATAAGAGATTTGTGCAAGCTTCCTGATGGGAGGGATTGGCTGTGGGGAAAACTGGGTCTTGCTCTGGTGGGCAGGACCATGCTCAGTAAATCTTTAATCCAATTTTCTGCTGATGGGTAGGGCTGTGTTCCCTCCCTGTTAGTCACAAGCAGTGACCCTATGTTCTTACAATCAACAAGCATTTTTTTGATTGCTGAATATGTTAAGCCAGTTAATTATTTGGCCTGGGTAACCCTGAGTTGTACTGTTAAGCTGCTACTCAGGTATCAGCATGGACAAGAAGCCTTTACTCAATCTGGGTTAGATGTTTGTTTCTTTGTGCTCCCTTGGCTCTTCTGTGTTTTCCTGTATTGTGGTATCTTGAAGCATCTGTTTTTCCACACATTATGGGCTCCAGACAGGTGGGAACCATGTCTAACTTTTCTTCATGTATGGGTGTTCAACTTGGTACCTGGTGCAAAATTTAAAAAAAAGAGATTCTCAATAAATGTTTGTTGAATAAATCTTAAGGATTTTATATGAAACCATTGAATTAGAAGTTGGGTATGGATAATGGTGGTGAGAATAAAAGAATTAATTTAGGTTGAATTTTTAGATTTTCTGCTTGGGAGGATGATGATGGAGTATAAGAAAAAAAGCAGGCTAAGAAGGAAAGATGTATTTGGTTTAAAAGATGCCTGTGGAATATCTAAGAGGTTCAGTAAGCAGTTAGATAATAAGTCTAGGGATCAGAATGAGATTTGGGCTGGAAATGCAGAAATGTAAGACTCCTCATGATATAGGTGATGGTTTTAGCTGTGTTATAGACGTGATTGTTCAGAGAATTCATGTCTGAAAAGAAGGTGCAGAATAGAGTCTTGGTGCATGCCACTATTTAAGACTCAGGATGACAGAATTAAAAGGGAAAGCCCTGGATCCTTACTCACTGGTGAAAACACAAGCAGCTAGACACTCAGCCCTCTCCAGATGGTGTTGCCCAGAGTTCAGGTTTGGTCTGTGGCTCCTATTGAAATTCCAGACTTACTGTGCAACTTTATGGACTATTCAAGTGTCTGCATGTACTCCAAAATAATAGTTTCATTTATCTTGAAAAATATTTCATAATTTGATTTCTTACCTTATTTTTAGTTGGTGAAGTTTTATGGTATTTGAAAACTATGTTGATAAAGATGTTAAAGTATTCAAATATTAATCATCTGGTTCTTTTTAGGAGAAAGTCTGATACCTAACCCAAGGCTTTTAATTATATTTATGACAAAAAAATTAAGAGTAAAACAACTATTGCACAATATAAATTGTTGTTTTGAGTATAGTTATGACTGAAGAGCTCCACGTAAGATTTTACCATCAACTTGTGTTATAGGAGGGGTTTTATTCCTGTGAAGCATTCCTGTATAAGAGCCTTCCTCTCTGGGATGGCCTCTGTTGTCGATCACAGTTCCTTCAACTTGTGAGCTGGATTCCTTTTAGTAGCTTCTCTGGTATGTATCATGAAAATTTGGAGCCATTTAATTGAGTGTAATGTTAATTAAAAGAATTGAATGATGTTTTTCTTTTCTGATTTTTAGAGATGAAGCCACTTCTTTTTGACCATCTTTCACGGCTTTTCTTTACATCATCTATTTTTTTCAAGGTAAAAAAAAATTGTCTTAGTCTATGGCTGGTGGTACACAATTTCAAACCCACATTACAACAGTAGTTTTTTAATAGGATTCACTTGAACCTGGACCTGAGATGCTCCGTTACTCAAATCAAAGTTAATGTGTAGAATTTTCTGTTTTTAAGGTTTTGTCACATATCATTTTCCTGAGCTGTTTCCACTTGTGGCAGATGATGAAGTGAATGAACAGGTGGCAAATCAGTATTAAAAACAAACTAGGAAATAACTTAAGCATACTTAGTTTGATTGTTGTGGTTGATCGTTTTGTAGATACACTTTTTCATTTCTCAAATATATATTGAGTACACACTATGTATTATAATAGTCATTTTCTGTTAATAAAATTGTTCTAACCTTATATAATAAAATTGAAATGTGTTACTATTTTGAAGTGTTCTCCAAAAAAAAGACCACTGTGGTTTACAGGAGTTCTATCTAAGTTTGAGAGCCACTTTCTTATAGAATGGTTATTCCTATTCTAAAAGAGTGACAGTATAAGTAATGTTCCTTTGTAATTTTTTTCACCTTAAATCATTTATTGTTGGCCACATTTACAGAAAAAATATATTGTCCTGATTAGTGTTTATCCTAGTCAAATGGTACTTTATTAATTGCCTATCCCAAACTTCTAATTCAGTTATTCTTTTTTTTTTTTCTACAATATTTATTTTTGTTTATTTGGCTGTGCTGGGTCTTAGTTACGGCACGCAGGGTTTTTAGTTGCAGCAT
The DNA here is from genome assembly GCF_003369695.1 of Bos indicus x Bos taurus. NCBI lineage: Eukaryota > Metazoa > Chordata > Mammalia > Artiodactyla > Bovidae > Bos > Bos indicus x Bos taurus. The sequence continues at coordinate 5,310 of NW_020868278.1, forward strand.
GTGAACTCTGAATTGTGTCATGTGAGATCTAATTCCCTGACCAGGGAACGAACCTGGGCCCCTGCATTGGGAGTGCAGAGTCTTAGCCACTGGACCACCAGGGAAGTCCCTTGGTTATTCTTTATTTTTCTCTCTTATTCTACCAATATAGAGTACTGTTTATCTGTAAATATTAGATTAAACCATCTGAATAGATTTAATCTGATAGGTCAAAGCTGTTTAACAATTGGCAGTTTCATATGTTCCAGCCTTGCAAGTATACACTTATAAACACATGCATATATTCATATTTGAGAGTAGGAGGTGGAGAGAGGAAGGGAAACAGACAGTGGGCCAAAGACAGAAATCAAGGAAATACTTACTACTTAATTCTCACTGAAAAGGAGAGTCTATAAAGGAACATTTTCAAGAAGTATGAAAAGAACCAGGAGAATAGTAGTTCCAAAGGAACAGAGAGACACAGGCTATCAAGAAGGAGTGAAGGGCTAATGTTGCCACATATCCCAAGAGGGTCCAGAAAGATAAGGACCAAAAAAGTTTCTTTTAGAATTGATAATACAGAGGTCTTGGCTACCTTTGTGAACAGGTTCAGTGGAGTGTGGAATAAAAACCAAATTGTGGAGCTTGAGGAGTTGATGAGAAATGAAGACAAGACAATGAGTATTGACTGTGTTTCCAAAACTTTGGCTAAGGGAGGGATAGAGAAAGAGAGCTATAGTGGGACTTTGAATCAAGGGAAGGTGGTAATTTTTTTTTTGTCCCCAGAGTGAGAAAAACCTGAATATGTTTATAGATAGGATAGAAGGAGCCAGATGAGAAGAGAGAGAGGTTGAAAATGGGGGAAAGATGGGGGATAATTGACAGTGCAGGGTTTCAGAAAAAGCATGATAGTATTGATTTAAGACTAGGTAGAGTGATTTTCCTGAATGGTGGTAAGGGGTTGGGAGGTACTACTGTTTTCTAAGGTTGAGGACAAGGATGTAGAGATAGGTGGACATAGAGACATATTTGTATAATTTGAACAAAGAGCAAGAAATTGAAATACTTTTTCCTAAAAATGTTAAATTTCTCAAAATAAGTGCATTATAGAGGACAGAATTGAGCAGGGAGCTTAAAGAGGGTGTTATGTGAAGAGAACAGCCATTAAAAAAATGGGAGAGAGAGACAGCTGATTGAAGAGAAGTATGGTAAAAGGATCACTGGGCTTCATTAAGGACCCAGATGAAGTTGGAGACCATAACTTAGGAGTGGTGTAGAGCTGTGCTTCTCAATCTTTTTTTTTAAACCCATGCCGCCTTCTCATAAAGATAAAAACCTCATGCCTTCCATTAATATGGAGGCTGGATGCGATAGAGTAGGTGAGTGGAGATTTTCTGAATATGACATAGTAATATTGAATATCTTTCCATATTAAATTAGCACCAAAATAGATTATTTTAGATGATTCCAAGTTTGATTTCAACTCAAACATATTTATAATCTGAATGTGAGGAATGTCAGTTTCTAAAAAAATATTAATTGAACTCTTCAATGAAGTAGCAATGAGCACTGTATCACTGCACATATTCAAGTAGTATCTAGACCGTTAATTATTAAGGATGTTTGAGAAAGATTTCATGTATTAGGTTTTGGGATGGTGTGGATTGCTTTCAAATTTGTAGATATTACAATTTATCCTTACAAGTGTTCCAGGCACACTTGTTTCAAGACTATATTGTTTATATGTGAGTAAGTTCCTGGGATATCAAGGCAAAGCCTGAGAAAGGAAAACTATAGAGTTGTTTTCCACAGTCATAGAAGATACATTTTATGACCAACAAAAGAATAAATTGCAGTTGTAGACCCAAGGTGAAAAGAGTAGGAAACACATATCTGAAACAACATAAGAGGATCTTTGAGGGGAGATGATAAGAGGTGGGTGATGCTATATTTGATGATGTGATATATTATGAATGAATATAATTTGGAAAAACAAGAGTCTATTCCTCGCTGATAAGCTGGGGGCCAGCTTGTAGAGAAAATGGCAAAATAAACTTGTACTTGCATTAATCTGTTTTCTTGGAGACCGGTCAGGTTGGAGCAGCAGCTACAGGGTTCTGAATTGGATGTGGTTGTCTCCATAGTCCCTTCTGTCTCTAAGTCTCTGGTTTAGTCTGTTAGTTCTCAACACTATGGTGTAACTGAATGATTTTTTGTTTTGCCTCTGCAGTGTAGTATTCTTCAGTGTCTGAAAGAACTACTGCAGAATTGGCTGCTGTGGCTTTCTATGGACATCCATGTGAAATCTGTTAGGAACAGTCCTCTGTGAGTTATCTTATAACCCTCCACAAGAGTTGATCTGTGCAAAACTGCATATGGAGTTTAACGGTGTGACATGAAACCTAATTGCTCTATGTAAATACTGAATCGTACTTTTCTAAGGTTTTTTTTTTCTACTTTTCACCCTTCCCCACAATCCTGTGAGAAAGATTAATTCTTCAAGTTTTATTATATAAATCAGAAAGCAACCCCTAAGCCTCTAACGTTAGAACTTGCAACTTTGGCTTTCATTCAGTTTAGCTTACTTTATAAAATGTATTCTTGCTTATATGTGAAGTCAATTTTGATGATGGCTAGGAAAATCTGTTATTTTGCTGTAAAGATATTTTTTTGTTTCCCTGATATATTTTGCTTGTATACATTAATTTAATTTCACGTTATAATTTAAAAAGAGCCCTGAATTTCCATTATGTTCATTATTGTTAAATATAAAACCTTAAAGTGGAAGTCAAAGACTTAATTGAATTTCAAGGAACTGCCTAAACCAGGTTGCTTTGATTCTTTCTACCCTAGAGTCTTGGGTTCTCCTATATTCTTTTTTAACATTATTTTTTAAACTTTATATTATAGAGAATTCCAAACAAATTCAAAAGTAGAGAAAATAGTACAATTATTACCCTTATGTATGCATCATCCAGCTTCAACAGTTACCAGCTCGTGATTAACTTTTTTCTCATCTTTAACACCCTTCATGTCTCTCCTCCTTTGTACTAGATATTTTTTAAAAGCAAAACCCAGATATCATTTCAGCAGTTGAAAAATGATATCAGTATAACATGTAAAAATTAATAGTTTATAATATGTTCTAATATCTAATCAGTGTTCAGATTCCCTATATTATCAGTCACATTCTTACTTTATAACATAAGGATCCCTTAGCTTCAATCACAAATACTTGGTGGTTATTTTGGTGAGATTAGTCTAGATCTATTTTTCTCTGTGTTCTTTTCCCTATAGTTATCTCCAAATTTGTTATGAGAATGGAGAAAACAAGATTCTTATAAGTTGCCTGGAAAATTTTTTTTTCTTCATATTCATTATTATAGTGCTTCCATGTATCATGTATGTCTGATCACTTTTAGAAGAAAATGAAGCATTAGTGAGTAGTGAAAGTATCTTGTAAAGCAGTGCTTCTCAAAATGTGGTTTCTGGACCCGCAACATCAGCATAACCTGGGAACTTGTTGCTATTTAGTTGCCCAGTTGTGTCCGACTTTTTGTGACCCCATGGACTGCAGCACTCCAGGCTTCCCTGTCCTTCACCATCTCCCAGAGCTTGCTCAAATTCATGTCCATTGAGTCATTGATGCCATCCAACCATCTCATCCTCTGCCACCTCCTTCTCCTCCTGCCTTTAGTCTTTCCCAGCATCAGGGTCTTTTATAGTGAGTCAGCTCTTCGCATCAGGTGGCCAAAGTATTGGAGCTTCAGTTTCAGCATCAATTCTTCCAATGAATATTCAGGATTGATTTCCTTTAGAATTGACTGGTTTGATCTCCTTACTGTCCAAGGGACTCTCAAGAGTCTTCTCCAGTACCGCAGTTTGAAAGCATCAATTTTTTGGTGCTCAGCCTTTGTTATGGTCCAGCTCTCACATCCGTACATGACTACTGGAGGTAGAGCTCAGAAATATGTGTTTTAACAAATGCCTCCAGAATTTTGGTACAAGCTAAAGTTTGAGAACCCCTATCATAAGAAATTCCATTTGAATGCTTAATCTCTTCAAATACCTCAATTCTATTAAGAATAGTATATTTACATTTATAATCTTTAGCCAATTTGCAGTGTGTCTTAGGTACCCTAATACAGGTGATTTACAATTTCTGTACTTTCTAAAATTCCTAGGATCCTTTTTAATTAGTGTCATAAATTTTGAGAGGGCATTTAAAAAGGGGCTCTGCTTTCTAAAATTCTTAAAACAAATAAATGAACATAATTGTAGGTAACTTTGCTTATCTTAATACTACTTGGCATTATAAAATATAGCTCTTAAGTTCTCTATAATTCCTTCCATTTTGGAGACAGGAGTGTAATGCTATGTCTCCATCATATGACCATGTACCATAGAGGGAGTAAATTGTAGTTGTAGATAACAAGGAGAGGAGGGTGGGAAACTGTTCTCAGCAGTGGTTCTCCAGGGGGAATTTTTGGTTGGCACAGTGACTGGAAAGAGGATGCTAACATCTTTTAGTAGGTAGGAGCCAGAAGTGCTAAACGTGCTGTAGTCAGTAGGGAGTAGAAGGCAATGCTGAATGGTGAATTGTGTCATCTAAAATGCCCGTGGTAATGTCCTGTAGAGAAACACTTTCAAAGGATGCTGTTTGAGCAGTCATTATTGGGCAGATTATTTCAGACATATTTGTCAAGTGCTGCCAGAAATCATAAAGTACAGTTTTGCAAGTGACAGTCTGATTGTATGTATCCCCACCTATTTGAATGGTCTCTTAATCTTTTCCTGCTTGCTCTGCCACTGAATTATGTCATGGTGGTGGGTAATGGTAGAGTTGTCATCATTTCAAACTCTAAGACTGTATATGATTCATTTTTCCTTGTGCGTAGTCATTGTTGGCTATCTAGGTCTGAGGATAAAGCTATGAAATCACATTTCCCAGTCTTTTCCTAATCCAGTCAACAGTGGATTGTAGGACAAGGGTGAATGGATAGATAGATTGAACCAATTATATCCGTGTGTCATTTAAAGAGACATGATTCATTGATTTGGCTAGAGTATAAAATATCTAGATCTGGTTTTTACTAGAAGAATGAAAGATGCCAGAATTTTTACTCATTCAATTTAAAAATTGAATTCCAGTTAAAGTGAATATACTTCGACAGCATTTTTAGTTCAGAAATTCTGGCAAAACTGGTTTTGGATTTGTGTACTTAGAAACTAATTTTGCTGACTGCTGTGGTCCCTGGACATTGGTAATATTATCTAAAGTCTGGAGTTTAATCCTTTCTTTCTCTGTTATTTACTAATATTAGAGTGGTTGCTCAGGATATTCTATGAATTGGTCTTAGTGGTTCCCTAGATGGCTGTATAGTTGTAATCACTGTGGTTTTAAAAAAAGTGAGTTATACTTTGGAGCGCCGATCATTTTCTGAAATTCCCAACAACTTTTTACTGTATATTTAATCCAGCTTTACCTGGGAAATTGTGAGGACTTTTGCTAATGGATCTGCATGTCATGGTTTCTTGTTGCAGAGAGACAACTTTAGGTGGATCCATGAACTCTGTGTCTGAACTGATTCACTACGTAGGATGGCTGTCCACTACTGCAGTGCGCTTGGAAAGCAACCGTACTTTCTTGCTGCACTTTATTTTGGATTTCTATGAGAAGGTAGTACACATCCCATTTCCCCTACTTAGATTTTTGTGATAGCTGTCTGCTTTACTATGCTGTTGTTTAAATTTTATGTACAACTATTAAGTTGGGCTATGATCTTATTATCATAGTTAATTTTAGCTAATAAACTAAAGTTAAACATAGTTAATTTTGAAGTTAATGATTATATTCTGGCCTGAATAATTGACAAGGAGAAAAAGCAAATGCTTTTTCCTGAATTGCAGGTACCACTTTAATAGACATTCCCCTGAGTAATGCTAACCCTAGACAGAAGTCTGTCTTTTTGCTCATCCATTATAGATCTTTAACCCCTGGTAAAAAAAAAAAAAAAAAAAAAATATGCTGTTTCCTTAGCTCTCTACCCCCAGCTTTCAGCTGCCTTATTTCTGCCAGTACCTATGATTCTGGTCCTCTTCTGTTGTTTTGTAGTATTCAGCCTAGGCAGAACTGTTTCTAGGAAGTACCCACTAATCTCGGTTTTCCTGGCTTCTTCCCTTCACTGATACCTAGTTGTATTATATTTGGTTAGAAGATTGCTTGCTTGTTTTCCAGGTTGACAGCTAACTAATGTGATAAATCAGTATTTATGGGACTTAAGCCCACCTAGGGCTTCCCAGGTGGCACTAGTGGTAAAGAACCTGCCTGTCAATGCAGGAGACATACTAGATGGTGGATTCAGTCCCTGGTTGGGAAGATCCCCTGGAGGAGGGCATAGCAACCCACTCCAGTATTCTTGCCTGGAGAATACCATGGACAGAGGAAACTGGTGGGCTACAGTCCATTGGGTCACAAAGAGTCAGACATGACTGAAGTGACTTAGCATGCATAGGACTTAAGAAAGAAGTGTTCCTTTCCCCTTTCTCCCTAACTCTAAGATTTCTCCCCAAAAAAAAGAGATTTTAATAATAAAACCTCCAAGAAATAATCCTCTATCATAAGGTTACTGTTTGGTGAGGTACATTTTTAAGCAAAAGTTGTGGCTACCTATTCTGTTTATGAATCAGGCAGGACCATCCCTATTGTTATTGTTTATTCTCTAGTAATGATTCTTTGGGTGAAGTTTGTTGAGGGGTTCTGAGGAATAATTTATATACTGATGTTATCATTCTTCCCAAAAGGTGTGTGACATATATATAAATTATAACCTTCCATTAGTGGTGTTGTTTCCTCCTGGGGTCTTCTATCCTGTACTCCTCAGCCTGGATTCCAGTATCCTGAATCAACTGTGTTACATTATGGACAGGTATGAAGCCTTTTCCCCATTTTTATATCATAATTCCATCCTCATTTTCCAGCTATAAAATAAAGTATATAAATATACTACAGTAAGATTATATGGGCGTCCCGGGTGGCGCAGCCCACCTGCAATGCAGGAGCTGCAGGAGATGCAGGTTCAGTCTCCGGATGAGGAAGATCCCCTGGAGAAGGAAATGGCAACCCACTCCAGTATTCTTGCCTGGAGAATCCCATGGACAGAGAAGCCTGGCAGCTACAGCCCACGGGGTCTCAAAGAGTCGGACACGACTGCACACACCCATACAAGCTTATTATATATAATGCAGTAAAATATTCAGAACAATAAGATTGTTATCTATTTTTGCCAGGGCCTTTGGAAATAGGAAACCTGGCTTTCTTTTGGGAATGACCTTCCAATGTGGAACTATTTTAACTGTGTTCTTAAAATGTCAACATGAGGGACGTGTAATAAAAGAATTTATAGTTAAGGATCTTTTTGTGCAGTGGTAATGTTGCACTCAGCATTGCTAATTCTTGTTGCTGTGTTGCAAAGAAAAATTAGTCATTTACTGACAACTAACAACTGGTTTAAGTCTACATAGCTTCTTTGGTAAAAAGAACATTTTCTGGGAGATAAAGGGGAGCTATTACCAATTATATGAAACTGTAAGTATTAATTTCTGATACCTTCTAATTTTTCCACTTATGGACTGAAATTGCTCTTTTTAGGCCATAAGTGTAGACTCTTTTGGCATAACTTGTAAGATTATGCTAAGGTTTAAATAGGACTGATTTTGAAGCTGAAACTCCAATACTTTGGCCACCTGATGCAAAGAGCTGACTCATTTGAAAAGACCCTGATGTTGGGAAAGATTGAGAGCAGGAGGAGAAGGTGATGACAGAGGATGAGATGGTTGGATGGCATCACCGACTCAAGGGACATGGGTTTGGGTGGACTCCGGGAGTTGTGGACAGGGAGGCCTGGTGTGCTACGGTTCATGGGGTCGCAGAGTTGGACATGACTGAACAACTGAACTGAACTGAACTGAAATGTTCAAAAGCTAATTAGAATAGTTCTCAGTCAAGAAAAAATTATATTTTTAAGTTTTCCCTTTAGCCTGTCTACTGCACCTTTTTTTCCACATTAAGAAAATGTTTATGTATCAGTAGCTGCTTTTGAGACTCTTATTTTTAATACTGAAACATTAAAAACATTGCCTTTTGTTTTTTACTAAAATACGATTTACAGAGTCAAGGGCATATCTTAAGTGTACAATTCAATATTTGAGCCTCTGTCAATTTTTATTCTTTGAGGAAAATGTACCACAAAAGGAAAAAAATATTTAACTAGACAGCTGGATATTTGTGTATGTACATATATTTACATTTAAAATGTAAACTTTTGTTTATATTTACATAGGAAAGGCATTTAATGGTAAAAGTTTTATTCTGTTTGTTCTGTCTTTTAGGTATCATAAAAATTTGACTGCTGCAAAGAAAAATGAGTTTGTACACAAGGTATGGATGATGAATCTCTGTATTAAGTCACCAATGTAGAGATATAAGATCTATTGGGAATAAAAACGAAGGGAGAATAGGTGATAATGACAATTTTTTTTTTCCTTTCCCAATAGACAAAATCAGAGTTCAGCTTCAGCAGCAAGACCTATCAAGAATTTAATCAGTATTTGACAGCGATGGTTGGTTGCCTGTGGACATCCAGACCCTTCCAGAAGGATTATATATTGACCCTGAAGTCTTAGGAAATGCTTCAGTAGCAGAGTATAAAAAAAGTTTAAATTTAGTCCATCATCCTGCTTTTTTGAGTTATACTGTTTCCTTTCTGCTACAGGTAAGAATATTTAAACAGTTTTTAGATTTTCTGTGGGAGTACCATGATGGCACAAATAGGACATTTCATAAATTTAGTGTGTCTGAATTGCAAGACATGTGTTCAGTCATACTTTTTGAGTATCAGCTATCTTTTAGTTACTGTGCTAGGCTCTGGGGATTCAAAGTTAGTTTCTACCCACAAAGAGCTTGGGTTTGTGGCAGAGACAGATTTGTGAACATTACTGCAATATAGTTAGGTGAAATGAGAAGTACAATTGTGAGAAATAGGGGTAGGGAATATTAGTTCAATTCTATTTGGGTAGAGGTGGTGCCAGGTAAGAAAAGGGTACAGAGAAGTTGAAGCTTTGGTAAAATCCTTCTAGACAAGATGGAAAATGTAAGCTAGACAATATTATAATTAGAGTTGAAGTCTTAGCCAAAGACTGCTGATCTAATGGGTTGATATCAGTATGTAGGCAAAGGGGTCTTCTTAGGACTTTATCACCAGCCCTGTAATTTTCAACATTGTGAGTGACTTACCTCAAATGGTATGCATATATGTGTGTGGATGACACAACAGGATGGAATTACAAATACACTGATAGACTCTGGATTCACAATTCCCTGAACAGACTAGAGCATTAAGAAATCTAACAAAATGAAAAAAATGTATAGAATGGGAAAGATAGTCATTGAATAATTGTTTAATATATTCATGCAAGAACCAGGCACTGTGGTGAACAAGACACATCTAAGTATTGCCCTTATAGAGCTTAGAATCCAGTCGAGGAGGCAGTCATTAAACAGACATCTTACAATAAAGAATGATGAATAATATAGGGAAAGTACAGAGAACAATGAAAAATACACGGGTGTTTGACCCAGCTCAGGCTTTACAGAAATGATGCTGATTGGAGTTTTGAAGGATGAGCATGAGCTTGTCAAGACAGGAGTGATATTTGAGGAAAAGTGCAAAAATAGAACAGGGGGCAGTAAACTCTTCCTGTGGAAGACCAGACTGTAAATATTTCAGGCTTTGCAGGCCACATGGTCTCTGTCAAGATTACTCAACCTTGCTGTTGCAGCATGAAAGTGGCCATAGACAGTGAGTAAACAAATGGGCATAATTGCATTCCAATAAAAGTTTATTTACAGAAACAGGCATTGGACTGGATGTGGTTTGCCCTTTGTCAGAGCATGCTGTATTTGAGGAATTTAAGCAGAATTGTAGGGCTTGAGCAGGTATTCTAACCTGACTCAGCAGCAGAAGTACCCAGGGTACTTTTCCAAAGTATATGTGCTTGATTACTTGCACCCTGACATTTTGATTTACTAACTGGGGTGATATCCAGAATCTACTTTTTTGATATAAATATTTTGATATACAACACGAGTTGAGAGTCACTGCTATGCTTAGTTGAGACTCTTTGGGACCCTGTGGACTGCTGCCTGCCAGTCTCCTGTCCATGGTGATTCTCCAGGCAAGAAAGTGGGGTGCCATGCCCTCCTCCAGGGGATCTTCACCCAGGGATCAAACCCAGGTCTCCTGCATTGCAGGCAGATTCTTTACTGTCTGAGCCATTAGGGAAGCCCAAGAATACTGGAGTGGGTAGCTTATCCCTTTCTCAGGGGATCTTCCCGACCCAGGAATTGAACCAGAGTCTCCTTCATTGCAGGAGGATTCTTTACCAGCTGAGATACGAGGGAAGCCCTCAAAAGTCACTAGAGTATGCTATAGCATGGTAGGAGATGATGTTTTAAAATGTAGTCAAGGACCAGATGGTGAAAAAGTAATAGGTAGACCTTCAAAAACATATTGATTTCAATAATTGAATAAAAATTTGTTTTCAAGTAGACAGAGGCAGTATAGTTTTGTGATTTTCTGATATTCTTTCCTTTTTCTCTTTTCCTTTCATAATAACTTGCCTGATTTATCATACAGTACATAAAAACTTGTTTCAATTAATGATATATTACTATTAATAATGAGACTGGATGAAATTTGAAATATTTTTAGTTTTTGCTCCTGGACTAAATCCTATGAAAAATGTACATTGCATATACTGTGTTTTATATGCAATTAGGTACATTTGTTTCAGTTTGTTTTCATGTTTTAGAGATTGCTTTTTTCTTTTTATTTGATCATTAGAAATCTTTTTTATTGAAGTATAATTGATTTATGATGTGCTAATTTCTACTGTACAGCAAACTGACTCAGTTATCCACATACATGCATTCTTATTTTATTTTTCATTATGGTTTATCCCAGGAGATTGAATATAGTTCCATGTGCTATACAGTAGGAACTTATTGTTTATCTGATTTTTTATTTAATTTGATTCTTGGAATATATAAAACATTTAAATGATTCCAAATTCTTTTTTTTTTCCAGTTGATCCAGCTTTTATTATTTTTCTTCTTAACAATCTCTCTCTCTCCAGACATAATTACAAACCCAAAGATACATGAGATTGTGGTTGCATATTATAGTACATTAAGTATTATAATATATAATATATTTAATAAAGTATATGTGTCCAAAAGCTATAAAATTCCAAGCAAACATTTATATTTTTATTTCAAGAGTAACTAATATTACCCATTCTGTCTTAGATACATTCTAATTATTCAATTCTTTTTTTTTTCAATTTTATTTTATTTTTCTCCATAGTGGCTGTACTAGTTTGCATTCCCACCAACAGTGTAAGAGGGTTCCCTTTTCTCCACACCCTCTCCAGCATTTATTGCTTGTAGACTTTTGGATTGCAGCCATTCTGACTGGCGTGAAATGGTACCTCATAGTGGTTTTGATTTGCATTTCTCTGATAATGAGTGATGTTGAGCATCTTTTCATGTGTTTGTTAGCCATCTGTATGTCTTCTTTGGAGAAATGTCTGTTTAGTTCTTTGGCCCATTTTTTGATTGGGTCATTTATTTTTCTGGAGTTGAGCTGTAGGGGTTGCTTGTATATTTTTGAGATTAGTTGTTTGTCAGTTGCTTCATTTGCTCTTTTTTTCTCCCATTCTGAAGGCTGCCTTTTCACCTTGCTAATAGTTTCCTTTGATGTGCAGAAGCTTTTAAGTTTGATTAGGTCCCATTTGTTTATTTTTGCTTTATTTCCAGTATTCTGGGAGGTGGGTCATAGAGGATCCTGCTGTGATGACCCAGAGGGAGGGTATGGGGTGGGAGGAGGGAGGAGGATTCCAGATGGGAAACAAATGTATACCTGTGGCGGATTCATTTTGATATTTGGCAAAACTAATACAATATTGTAAAGTTTAAAAATAAAATTTTAAAAAAATAAAATAAAAAATAAAATTCTGGAATAAAAAAAAAAATTATTTTATTTTAAAACTTTACAAATTGTATTAGTTTTGCCAAATATCAAAATGAATCCGCCACAGGTATACATGTGTTCCCCATCCTGAACCCTCCTCCCTCCCTATACCATCCCTCTGGGTCGTCCCAGTGCACTAGCCCCAAGCATCCAGTATCGTGCATCGAACCTGGACTGGCAACTCGTATCATACACGATATTATACATGTTTCAATGCCATTCTCCCAAATCTTCCCACCCTCTCCCTCTCCCACAGAGTCCATAAGACTGTTCTATACATCAGTGTCTCTTTTGCTGTCTCGTACACAGGGTTTTTGTTAGCATCTTTCTAAATTCCATATATATGCGTTAGTATACTGTATTGGTGTTTTTCTTTCTGGCTTACTTTACTCTGTATAATAGGCTCCAGTTTCATCCACCTCATTAGAACTGATTCAAATGTATTTTTTTAATGGCTGAGTAATACTCCATTGTGTATATGTACCACAGCTTTCTTATCCATTCATCTGCTGATGGACATCTAGGTTGCTACCATGTCCTAGCTATTATAAACCATGCTGCGATGAACATCGGGGTACATGTGTCTCTTTCCCTTCTGGTTTCCTCAGTGTGTATGCCCAGCAGTGGGATTGCTGGATCATAAGGCAGTTCTATTTCCAGTTTTTTAAGGAATCTCGTCACTGTTCTCCATAGTGGCTGTACTAGTTTGCATTCCCACCAACAGTGTAAGAGGGTTCCCTTTTCTCCACACCCTCTCCAGCATTTATTGCTTGTAGACTTTGGATTGCAGCCATTCTGACTGGCGTGAAATGGTACCTCATAGTGGTTTTGATTTGCATTTCTCTGATAATGAGTGATGTTGAGCATCTTTTCATGTGTTTGTTAGCCATCTGTATGTCTTCTTTGGAGAAATGTCTATTTAGTTCTTTGGCCCATTTTTTGATTGGGTCATTTATTTTTCTGGAGTTGAACTATAGGAGTTGCTTGTATATTTTTGAGATTAGTTGTTTGTCAGTTGCTTCATTTGCTCTTATTTTCTCCCATTCTGAAGGCTGCCTTTTCACCTTGCTAATAGTTTCCTTTGATGTGCAGAAGCTTTTAAGGTTAATTAGGTCCCATTTTATATATTTTTGCTTTTATTTCCAATATTCTGGGAGGTGGGTCATAGAGGATCCTGCTGTGATGTATGTCAGAGAGTGTTTTGCCTATGTTCTCCTCTAGGAGTTTTATAGTTTCTGGTCTTACGTTTAGATCTTTAATCCATTTTGAGTTTATTTTTGTGTATGGTGTTAGAAAGTGTTCTAGTTTCATTCTTTTACAAGTGGTTGACCAGATTTCCCAGCACCACTTGTTAAAGAGATTGTCTTTTCTCCATTGTATATTCTTGCCTCCTTTGTCAAAGATAAGGTGTCCATATGTGCGTGGATTTATCTCTGGGCTTTCTATTTTGTTCCATTGATCTATTTTCTGTCTTTGTGCCAGTACCATACTGTCTTGATAACTGTGGCATTGTAGTAGAGCCTGAAGTCAGGTAGGTTGATTCCTCCAGTTCCATTCTTCTTTCTCAAGATAGCTTTGGCTATTCGAGGTTTTTCGTATTTCCATACAAATTGTGAAATTATTTGTTCTAGCTCTGTGAAGAATACTGTTGGTAGCTTGATAGGGATTGCACTGAATCTATAAATTGCTTTGGGTAGTATACTCATTTTCACTATATTGATTCTTCCAATCCATGAACATGGTGTATTTCTCCATCTGTTAGTGTCCTCTTTGATTTCTTTCACCAGTGTTTTATAGTTTTCTATGTATAGGTCTTTGGTTTCTCTAGGTAGTATATTCCTAAGTATTTTATTCTTTCTGTTGCAATGGTGAATGGAATTGTTTCCTTAATTTCTCTTTCTGTTTTCTCATTATTAGTGTATAGGAATGCAAGGGATTTCTGTGTGTTGATTTTATATCCTGCAACTTTACTATAATCATTGATTAGTTCTAGTAATTTTCTGGTGGAGTATTAGTTCTAGTAATTTTCTGGTGGAATCTTTAGGGTTTTCTATGTAGAGGATCATGTCATCTGCAAATAGTGAGAGTTTTACTTCTTCTTTTCCAATTTGGATTCCTTTTATTTCTTTTTCTGTTCTGATTGCTGTGGCCAAAACTTCCAAAACTATGTTGAATAGTAATGCTGAAAGTGGGCACCCTTGTCTTGTTCCTGACTTTAGAGGGAATGCTTTCAATTTTTCACCATTGAGGATAATGTTTGCTGTGGGTTTGTCATATATAGCTTTTATTATGTTGAGGTATGTTCCTTCTATTCCTGCTTTCTGGAGAGTTTTTATCATAAATGTATGTTGAATTTTGTCAAAGGCTTTCTCTGCATCTATTGAGATAATCATATGGTTTTTATTTTTCAATTTGTTAATGTGGTGTATTACATTGATTGATTTGCGGATATTGAAGAATCCTTGCATCCCTGGGATAAAGCCCACTTGGTCATGGTGTATGATCTTTTTAATGTGTTGTTGGATTCTGATTCCTAGAGTTTTGTTAAGGATTTTTGCATCTATGTTCATCAGTGATATTGGCCTGTAGTTTTCTTTTTTTGTGGGATCTTTGTCAGGTTTTGGTATTAGGGTGATGGTGGCCTCATAGAATGAGTTTGGAAGTTTACCTTCCTCTGCAATTTTCTGGAAGAGTTTGAGCAGGATAGGTGTTAGCTCTTCTCTAAATTTTTGGTAGAATTCAGCTATGAAGCCGTCTGGACCTGGACTTTTGTTTGCTGGAAGATTTTTGATTACAGTTTCAATTTCCGTGCTTGTGATGGGTCTGTTAAGATTTTTTTTTTTCTTCCTGGTCCAGTTTTGGAAAGTTGTACTTTTCTAAGAATTTGTCCATTTCTTCCACGTTGTCCATTTTATTGGCATATAATTGTTGATAGTAGTCTCTTATGATCCTTTGAATTTCTGTGTTGTCTGTTGTGATCTCTCCAGTTTCATTTCTAATTTTATGGATTTGATTTTTTCTCCCTTTGTTTCTTGATGAGTCTGGCTAATGGTTTGTCAATTTTATTTATCCTTTCAAAGAACCAGCTTTTGGCTTTGTTGATTTTTGCTATGGTCTCTTTTGTTTCTTTTGCATTTATTTCTGCTCTATTTTTTAAGATTTCTTTCCTTCTACTAACCCTGGGGTTCTTCATTTCTTCCTTTTCTAGTTGCTTTAGGTGTAGAGTTAGGTTATTTATTTGACTTTTTTCTTGTTTCTTGAGGTATGCCTGTATTGCTATCAACTTTCCCCTTAGGACTGCTTTTACAGTGTCCCACAGGTTTGTGTTTTCATTTTCATTCGTTTCTATGCAAATTTTGATTTCTTTTTTGATTTCTTCTTCTGTGATTTGTTGGTTATCCAGCAGCGTGTTGTTCAGCCTCCATATGTTGGAATTTTTAATAGTTTTTCTCCTGTAATTGAGATCTAATCTTACTGCATTGTGGTCAGAAAAGATGCTTCGAATGATTTCTGTTTTTTTTAATTTACCAAGGCTAGATTTATGGCCCAGGATGTGATCTATCCTGGAGAAGGTTCCATGTGCACCTGAGAAAAAGGTGAAATTCATTGTTTTGGGATGAAATGTCCTATAGATATCAATTAGGTCTAACTGTTCTATTGTATCATTTAAAGTTTGTGTTTCCTTGTTAATTTTCTGTTTAGTTGATCTATCCATAGGTGTGAGTGGGGTATTAAAGTCTCCCACTATTATTGTGTTATTGTTAATTTCTCCTTTCATACTTGTTAGCATTTGTCTTACATACTGTGGTGCTCCTGTGTTGGGTGCATATATATTTATAATTGCTATATCTTCTTCTTGGATTGCTCCCTTGATCATTATGTAGTGACCATCTTTGTCTCTTTTCACAGCCTTTGTTTTAACGTCTATTTTATCTGATATGAGTATTGCTACTCCTGCTTTCTTTTGGTCCCTATTTGCATGGAAAATCTTTTTTCAGCCCTTCACTTTCAGTCTGTATGTGTCCCCGTTTTGAGGTGGGTCTCTTGTAGACAACATATGTAGGGGTCTTGTTTTTCTATCCATTCAGCCAGTCTTTGTCTTTTGGTTGGGGCATTCAACCCATTTACGTTTAAGGTAATTACTGATAAGTATGATCCCGTTGCCATTTACTTTATTGTTTTGGGTTCGAATTTATACACCGTTTTTGTGTTTCCTGTCTAGAGAATATCCTTTACTATTTGTTGCAGAGCCGGTTTGGTGGTGCAGAATTCTCTCAGCTTTTGCTTGTCTGAAAAGCTTTTGATTTCTCCTTCATACTTGAATGAGATCCTTGCTGGGTACAATAATCTGGGCTGTAGGTTATTTTCTTTCATCATTTTAAGTATGTCTTGCCATTCCCTCCTGGCTTGAAGAGTTTCTATTGAAAGATCAGCTGTTATCCTTATGGGAATTCCCTTGTGTGTTATTTGTTGTTTTTCCCTTGCTGCTTTTAATATTTGTTCTTTGTGTTTGATCTTTGTTAATTTGATTAATATGTGTCTTGGGGTGTTTCGCCTTGGGTTTATCCTGTTTGGGACTCTGGGTTTCTTGGACTTGGATGATTATTTCCTTCCCCATTTTAGAGAAGTTTTCAATTATATCTCCTCAAGTATTTTCTCATGGTCTTTCTTTTTGTCTTCTTCTTTCCGGGACCCCTATGATTTGAATGTTGTAGCGTTTAATATTGTCCTGGAGGTCTCTGAGATTGTCCTCATTTCTTTTAATTCGTTTTTCTTTTATCCTCTCTGATTCATTTATTTCTGCCATTCTATCTTCTAATTCACTAATACTATCTTCTGCCTCTGTTATTCTACTATTTGTTGGCTCCAGAGTGTTTCTAATTTCATTTATTGCATTATTCATTATATATTGATTCTTTTTTATTTCTTCTAGGTCCTTGTTAAACCTTTCTTGCATCTTCTCAATCCTTGTCTCCAGGCTATTTATCTGTGATTCCATTTTGATTTCAAGATTTTGGATCAATTTCACTATCATTATTTGGAATTCTTTATCAGGTAGATTCCCTCTCGCTTCCTCTTTTGTTTAGTTTGGTGGGCATCTATCCTGTTCCTTTATCTGCTGGTATTCCTCTGTCTCTTCATCTTGTTTAAATTGCTGATTTTGGGGTGTCCTTTCTGTATTCTGGCAGTTTGTGGTGTTCTCTTTATTGTGGCATTTCCTCACTGTGTGTGGGTTTGTACAGGTGGCTTGTCAAGGTTTCCTGGTTAGGGAAGCTTGTGTTGGTGTTCTGGTGGGTGGAGCTGTATTTCTTCTCTCTGGAGTGCAATGAAGTGTCCAGTAATGAGTTATGAGATGTCTGTGGTTTTGGGGTTACTCTGGGCAGCCTGTATCTTGAAGCTCAGGGCTGTGTTCCTTTGTTGCTGGAGAATTTGCTTGGTATGTCTTGCCCTGGAACTTGTTGGCCCTTGTGTGGTGCTTGGTTTCTGTGTCGGTATGGAGGCGTTTGATGAGCTCCTGTCAATTAATGTTCCTTGGAGTCAGGAGTTCCCTGGAGTCAGGGTTTGGATTTAAGCCTCCTGCTTCCAGTTATTGGTCTTATTTTCACAGTAGTTTCAAAACTTCTCCTTCTGTACAGCACCACTGATAAAGCATCTACGTTAAAGATGAAAAGTTTCTCTACTGTGAGGGTCACCCAGAGAGGTTCACAGTGTTACATGGAGAAGAGAAGAGGGAGGAGGGAGTTAAAGGTGACCCGAATGAGATGAGGTGGAATCAATAGTGGAGAGAGTGGGCTAGCCAATAATCACTTCCTTATGTGCACTCCACAACTGGACCGCTCAGTGATGTTCACGGAGTTATACAGAGAAGAGAAGAAGGAGGAAGGAGACAGAGGTGGCCAGAAGGATAAAAGGGGGGAATGAAAAGGAGGGAGACAGATCCAGCCAATAATCAGTTCCCTAAGTGTTCTCCACCGTCTGGAACACGCAGAAATTCACAGAGTTGGGTGGAGTAGAGAGGGGTTAGGGAGGAGACACAGGCGACCTGGTGGAGAAAAAGGAGAGTCCAAAGGGAGAGAGAGCAGTTAAGCCAGTTATCTCATTTCCTAGTGAAAAGTGGGTACTGAAGATTGGGTTCTTAAAGGTACAAAATTGGTAACAAATACATAAAAGCAAAAATTAAAAATCTAGAGTAGAGTTTGGAATTTTAAAAATACGATGTTAAAGAAAAAGAAGGAAAAGAAAGAGAGAAAAAACGAACAAACAAGGTCGCGAAAATTATAAAGAAAATATAGGTACAAAATTGGTAACTAATACCAAAAAGCAAAAGTTAAAAATCTAGAGTAGAGTTTGGAATTTCAAAAATACAATGTTAAAAAAAAAAGATGAAGAAAAAGAAAGAGAGAAAAACAAACAAACAAACAAAAACAAACATTGTCGCAAAAATTACAAAGAAAAAATACAGGTACAAAATTGATATCAAATACCAAAAAGCATAAATTAAAAATCTAGAGTAGAGTTTGCAATTTCAGATATACAATGTTATATAAAAGAAGAAGAGAAAGAAACAGAGAAAAGAAAAAAAGTCACAGAAATTATAAAAAAACCATAGGTACAAATTGATAACAAATACCAAAAAGCTAAAATTAAAAATCTAGAGTTTGGAATTTCAAAAATACAATGTTAAAAAAAGAAGGAAAAAAAAAAAAAAAAACAAGGTCAAAAAATTCTAAAAATATATATATGAAGTTTGCTGAAGAAAAAAAAATAGGGTCTTTTTTTATTTGCAAAGTAATATGTTGTAAAAGTGAAAATTAAAGGAATAATAGAGGACTTAAAATTTTTTTTAATTAAAAAAAAAAAAGAATGATCGTAAAAATATATCGAGGACTTTCTCTGGTTTTGTTGTGAGTATTGTGGGTTCAGCTCATTTTTGGCTAGTTCCTTGGTCCGACTTATATTTCTCAAGATCTGTAGGCCCCTTCCTGTGTAGTCTGTAGTAACCACAGGGTTTTAATCTATTGCCTGTAGCTTCCAAGGCGGTTCCCTCTGTTATAGCTTCTTCTGTTTGCTGGTCTCTTCAGTGTCTGGTTTCCACCCTGACACAAAGGGGACGGTGGAGGACACTTTTTTTTTTTTTTTTTTTAGGCTCACTTGTTCAGTCGCGCTGTGGGGAAGGAGGGAGGGATGCTGCAAGCAAATAACACTGGCGTGTGCTCGCAGTGCCTCAGCCACGCTGGGTCTGCCCCGCTCACGGCGCGTGTAGCCTCCCTGCCCACACTGCTCAGGCTCTACGTTGTTCCGCGGGGAACCATCGGTGGCCGGCCCTGGGCTGCCTGCACCTCCCAGGTCCAAGCCGCTCAGGTTCTGGCACTCGGGTAGTCCTCAGAGGTGCAGACTCGGTTGGGCCTGCGTTTTGTGCCCTTCCCAGGTCCGAGCAGCTCAGGTGAGGTGTTTAGCGAGCGCGATTGCTGCAACTTACGCCTCCCCCCACACTCGGTTGTCTAGGTGTACAACTGGCGCACCTTCTCAGGGAGATGTTGACCGTCCAGACCCCCAAGAAGTTTTAGTTAGCAAAGAAGCCTGCTTACAGTTTTATAGATAATGTCTCTCTGGGGCTGCGATTGCCCCTTTCTGGCTCTGGCTTCGTGTCACCGGAGGGGGAAGGTCTGCAGCTGACTATCTCTGTTCAGTCCTTTGTTCCATGCGCGGGCCTGGTGGTGTCTTAGGTTAGGGCTGGCTTTTTGCGTGATAGATATCCCACAGTCTGGTTTGCTAGCCCAGATTATTTCACTCAGATAGCGCTCAGGGTATTCAGGCCAGGTCCTTACTCTAAGCGATGCAGCCCGTGCCGCGCCTCCCTGCCCAGCCCTGGCTTGCTAATGGCGTGTGCAGGCGTCTGCGCTGCTTCTCCACTGGGGGAGTTACTGTAGGGCTCGCAATCTGCGAGTTTTAATTGTTTATTTATTTTTTCTCCCTGTTATGTTGCCCTCTGTGCTTCCAAAGCTCGGCACAGATTCGGCAGTGAGAAGGTTTCCTGGTGTTTGGAAACTTCTCTCTTTTTAAGACTCCCTTCCCGGGATGGAACTCCGTCCCTCCTTCTTTTGTCTCTTTTTTTGTCTTTTATATTTTTTCCTACCTCCTTTCAAAGACTTGGGTTGCTTTTCTGGGTGCCTGATGTCCTCTGCCGGCATTCAGTTGTTTTGTGGAATTTACTCGGCTTTTAAATGCTCTTTTGATGAATTTGTGGGGGAAAGTGTTCTCCCCGTCCTACTCCTCCGCCATCTTGGCTCCTCCCCCACCAAATTCTTAACTATAGGAATTTCATCCTTATTTCCTCCATCCTATCTTTATCTTTAGGGAGCCTTTTTTTTTAGGTAGCCATTTTATTGCTTCTTGATTTGTTCATCCAGTGTTTTGTTTCTTTAAACTTAGTAAAAAGTGTTTTGGTTTACCCTTTTAATAATTTGTTTGTTTTTGGTTGCACTGGGTCTTTATTACTGTGTACAGGCATTCTCTAAGACAAGCTGGGTCTCCTCTCTAGCTGTGGTACGTGGGCTTCTCATTATGGTGGCTTCTCTTGTTGCAGAGCACAGGCTGTAGGCGTGCAGGCATTAGTAGTTGCAGCACACAGGCTCAGTAGTTGTGGCATTCAGGCTTTGTTTCTCAGGGCATGTTGGATCTTCCCAGACCAGGGATTGAACCTGCATTGGTAGGTGGATTCCTATCCACTGTACCACCAGGGAAGTCCAAGATTGTTTTGTAATCTGTGTCTTACAATTCATTATCAGGAGTTTTGTGTGTCTGTCTCTGCGGCCCCTCCTTCTTTTACTGTTTCTTCCTCATATATTGCTTAATTTCTTTGTGTGTCCTGTTTACTTTCAACTTTGTGATAGGCACCTGGACTATCATTTGTAGAAAGAATTGGAAACTAGAATGATATCTTCCTGCAGAGAGAACTTTCATTTGCTTCTTGCATGTACCTAGGGATACTCTTAGAGAAGGGAATGGCAGCCCACTCCAGTATTCTTGCCTGGAGAATACCATGGACAGAGGAGCCTGGTGGGCTACAGTCCATAGGGTCACAAAGAGTCGGACATGACTAAGCATACAAGCATAGGGATGCTCTTTGGCGCTGCTGCTAAGTCGCTTCAGTCGTGTCTGACTCTGTGCAACCCCGTAGATGGCAGCCCACCAGGCTCCCCCGTCCCTGGGATTCTCAGGAAGAGCACTGGAGTGGGTTGCCATTTCCTTCTGCAGTGCATGAAAGTGAAAAGTGAAAGTGAAGTCGCTTAGTCATGTCATGGACTGCAGGCCTACCAGGCTCCGCTGTCCATGGGATTCTCCAGGCAAGAGTACTGGAGTGGGTTGCCATTTCCTTCTCCCTTTTTGGCACTAACCTGATGCAAATTGAGATTCCTTACATGATTGGTGGACAGACTGCAAGCCTGTGAGAAGGCTAATTTATTTCTGGTGAACTGTTACCTTGAAGGGTAACCCTTGGGTTTCTAGTTTAAAGTGAATGTTAGCTTATGAGAGTTCCCACTTTCGGCAAACCCTTTGCTTTGACTTTAGTTACCTTAGCCCTTGGAGTTGTGGAAGTGCAGCTCAGGTTTTTGTTTGTTTGTTTGCCACTGTGTATAACATACTCTGATTTATTCCATTCCATTCTATTCTAATTTTTTTTAAAATACTTGTTGAAGTCCATTGAGTTGATTTCATGACCCCTTAGTGGAGATGCAGCTCAGTTTTGCAGGTGACTCCTTTGGATTGGCAAATTCCCTTAGGCCAGGAGTGACTTTGAATATTAGGTTTACCCCTCTGGGCTCTCATCTTCTAGATTTTGGCTTAACCTTGCCATCGACTTTGGCATTCCCTTTATTAAAATACCCCTGTATTACTTTTTTTTAACATAACTTTTTTTATTTTGTAAATTGTATTTATTTTTTTCTGTTTTGGCTGCACTGTGTGGCATATTGGATTAGTTTGCTGAACTGTGCCCTATGCAGTGGAAGCGTGGAGTCTTAACCACTAGAGGGCCAGGGAAGTCCCATGTTTTGTAAATTTTAAAAACAAAAAGAGAGAGAATGTATAGTATAATGAGCCCCTGTAGACCCAGCTCGTCTTTATTCCCATCCAGTTTCATACTTTCCCCTGACCCAGTTAGTTTGAAACAAATACCAAATGTTACACAATTTTACATAAATGTTTGATTCTATGTCCCTAAAAGATATGGGCACTTAAATTTTTTTTCTGTTTCTTCTTATTTTTCACAACTTTATTAAGATATAATTCAAATACAGTACAGTTCACCAATTTAAAGTATACACTTCAGTGGCTTTTAGTATATTCACTGAGCTTTGCATCCATTACCATAATCTGTTTTAGAATATTTTTTTATTCCCAAGAAACCCCTTGTCCCTTAGCTATCACACTCCAGTTTCCCTATTCCCTAGACCTAGGCAAACACTCATCTACTTTATATCTATATAGATTTGCTTATTCTGGAAATTCATAAAGATGAACTCATACAATAATATATGGGTTTTTGTGACTAGCTTCTTTCTAATGTTTTCAAGGTTCATCTATGGGTATGCAGTGTGTAAGGATTCCATTTTCTTCATACCTTCCTCAAGATTTGTTATTGTCTGGGTTTTTTTTTTTTTTTTTTTATTCTAGCCATCCTAGAAGCTGTGAAGTAGTATTTCATTGTGGTTTTAATTTGCATTTCCCTGATAGCTATTGATGTGCTTTTTGATTGCTATTGATGTGCATCTTTTCATGTGCTTATTGCCCATTTGTATATTTCCTTTGGAGAAATGTCTATTTATACCTTTGCCCGTTCTTAAATTAGGTTATTTGTCTAAATGGCTTGTAAGACTCATTTCTATAGTCTAAATTCCAGTTGATTATCATATAATTTACAAATCATATATATATATATATTATATATATATATATATATATAATTTGCAAAAGTTCTTTCCTAGTCTGTGGGTTTCTTTTCATTTTTGGTATCTTTTGAAGGACAGAAGTTTTAAATTTTGATGAACTCTTAATTTATTAATTTTTAGTTTATCACGTGTACTTTTTTTAATGCTTCCTCTTTTCCTTCTCCTTTCAGCCCCTGGCAATGACCAGTCTACTCTCTCTGCTTCTATGAGTTTGATTATTTGAGATGCATAATATGAGTGGTATCTTATCGTATTTGTCCTTCTGTGTTTGACTTATTTCACCTAGCATAATTTCCTTCAAATTTGGTCTCCCAGTAAATTGTGGTGGATAGGGATATTGGTTTTTCCTCATCATGATGTCTTTGTCTGGTTTTGGTTTCAGGTTAATTCTGGCCTCAAAGAATAAGTTAGGATATATTCTCTCTCCTAATCTTTGGAAAAGTTTGTGAAGGATTGACATTAATTCTTCTTTAAATATTTGGTAAATTTTACCCATGAAGCGATCTGGTCATAGGCATTTTTATTGGGAAGGTTTTTTAAAAAATTAATTTATGTTTTAATTGGAAAATAATTATTTTACAACATTGTGGTGGTTTTTGCCATACGTCGACATGAATCAGCCACAGATGCATGTGTCCCCTACTAGTCAACCGCTTTTCTTGTCATAGGTCTATACAGATATTCAATTTTTTGAGTCACTTTCAACATTTATTTTTCTAGAATTTGTCCATTTTATATCATTTATCTAATTTATTGATAATAACTTTTATTTTTTAATAATTTTTCTTTCTTTTTCATTATGGCTTATTACAGGATATTGAATATAGTTTCCTGTGCTATACAATAGGTTCTTGTTGTTTTGATAATATTTATTTCTATAAAGTTGGTAATGTTTTCCCCCTTTCATTCCTGATTTTGGTAATTTGAATCTTTTCCCTAGTCTAGCCAAAAGTTTGTCAGTGTTGATCTTCTCAAAGAACAAACTTTTAGTGTCATTGATTTTTCTCTACTTAAAAACTAAAAGCTTTAAAAATTGTGATTAAATACATGATATAAAACTTAACCATTTTAAAGTATATAGTTCACTGGCATTAAAATTCTTCATCTTGTAAAACTGTAACTCTGTACTTAATAAACAATAACTCCCTATTCCCTCCTGCCTCCTCACATCAGCCTTTGTAACCTTCATTCTACTTTCAGTCTCTGTGAGTTTGACTGTTCCAGGTAGCTCATATAAGTAGAATCATATGTTTGCTTGCTTCACTTAGTATAATGTCTTCAAGGTTCATCCATGTTATAGCAGTGTTTTGAAATATCCTTTTTAAAGGCTGAATAATATTCCATTGTATGTATACACCACATTTTGTTTATCTGTTTATTCTTTGATGAACATTTAGCTTGCTTCCAGCTTTGGCTGTTGTAAATAATGCTGCTATGAACATGCATGTAAAGTTCTCTCTTCAAGTTCTTATTTTCAATTCCTTTGAATATATACACAGAAGTGGAATTATTGAATCATATGGTAATTGTTTTTTTTACTTTGTTGAGGAAACAGCATTCTATTTTCATATGAATTTTACATTCATATCATCAGTGCAGAAGAATCCAATTTCTCCATATCCTCCTCACCAGTACTTACTATTTCCTAGTTTTTTTCATAATAACCATCTTTTTTAAAATTTAAACTTATTTCTGTTGGGGTAACAATATTGTGATAGTTTCAGGTGAACAGTGAAGGGATTAAGCTATACATATACATGTATTCTGGAGAAGGCAATGGCACCCCACTCCAGTACTCTTGCCTGGAAAATCCCATGGACAGAGGAGCCTGGTAGGCTGCAGTCCATGGGGTCGATAAGAGTCGGACACGACTGAGCAACTTCACTTTCCCTTTTCACTTTCATGCATTGGAGAAGGAAATGGCAACCCACTCCAATGTTCTTGCCTGGAGAATCCCTGGGACGGGGGAGCCTGGTGGGCTGCCGTCTATGGGGTCGCACAGAGTCGGACACGACTGAAGTGACTTAGCAGCAGCATACATGTATCCATTCTCCCCCAAACTCCCCTCCATCCAGGCTGCCACATAATATTGAGAAAAGTTCCATGTGCTATATAGTAGGTCCTTGTCAGTTATCCATTTTAAATATAGCAATCATAATATCCATCTTAATGTGTATGAAGTGACATCTTATTGTGGCTTTGGTTCACGTCTCCATAATGATTAGCGTTGCAGAGCATCTCTTTATATGTTCATTGGTCATTTGTTTATCTTCTTTGGAGAAATATCTACAAGTCCTTTGCTGTTATTTTAATTGGGTTATTTGATTTTTTGTTTTTGAGTTATAGGAATTCTTTATATAAGAAGTCTGGATATTAATTATTTACAGATATATGATTTGCAAATATTTCCTCCCATTTTGTAGGTTGCCTTTTCATTTTGCTTGATTGCATCCTTTAATGCATAGACGTTTTAAGCATGATATAATGCCATTTGGATATGTATATATATGGATATAGATGTAGTCTGTTTTGGCTTGTGCTTTTGGTGTCATACCTAAGAAATCGTAAAATCCAGTGTCATAAATCTTTCCCCCTATGGATTTTTTCTAATCCATTGAAAAATATAGTTTTCTACTGATATAGAAATCCATATAGTTTTTAGTCTTATGTTTAGATGTTTAGTCCATTTTCTTCCCTTCCTTCAGTTAATTTTTGTATATGGTATAAAGGATCCAACTACATTCCTTTGCATGTGGAGATGCAGTTTTCCCAGTACCATTTGTTAAAGAGACTGTTCTTTCCCCCAGTGAATGGCCATGACACCTTTGTCAAAGATCATTTGACTATATCCATGATGGTTTATTTCTGAGCTCTCTGTTCATTTACACTTGTCTATATGTCTGTCTTCATGCCAGTAACACATTATTTTATTTTGAAACTTTGTAGTAAGTTTTGAAATCAGGAAGTGTGATATCTCTCTCTTTATATACTTTTTATTTCTATTATTTCTGCTCTGATCTTTATTATTTTCTTTCTTTATTTCTCTGGGTTTAGTTTGCTCTCCTGTTTCTGGTTTCTTGGCAATAAATTAGATTATCAATTTGAGATCTTCATTTTTATTGTAAATATTTACAGCCCTGATTTATCTGCCACGCTAACTAGGAAGGACCAATGGCTTACACTGCTATTCTTATGGAATTTTAGTAGATCTTGTTGAATAAATATTTTTATATTTTTTGTATGTCATTAGGATATTTCAAGAGACTTTAAATCCTGGGTTTAATAAAACCAGTCTTTGCCAACTTTGCCTGTTTTCTGGTGAGTAGTTCCACAGAATTCCTCGTGATCCTATCCTGGAAGTGGAACTCCATGTGGACACTTATCATAGAACAGCCATCTTCCGTTTCTTGAATATCCTTCCAGATGTGTATAGTATATTTCTGTGTAAATGATCTTTTTCAACACTGTACATTATACATACTTTTCCTGTCTCTTGAATTTTTTTTTGACTTAGTATCTTGGCATTTGTTTTGCTGTGTGTGTGTGTTCTCAGTTGCTCAGTTGTATCCAATTCTGCTACCCTATGGAAAATAGCCTTCAAGGCATCACTGTCCATGGGATTCTCCAGGCAAGAATACTGGAGTGGGTTGCCATTCCCTTCTCCAGGGGATTTTCCCAACCCAGGGATTAAACCTGTGTCTCCTGCTTTGGTAGACAGATTCTTGACCACAGAGCCACAAGAGATCCCTTTTGTTTCATATTTGTACATAAAGGACTGCCTCATTCTTTTTGTTGTCTCTGTAGTATTTCATTGTATGGATGTAGTACAAGTTAAGCATATAACTTATAAATTGAGTTTTTGAGTTATTTCCAATCATTATTAAATTATACTCTAATGAATATGTTTGAATTATATAAATTATTTCATACATGTGCAAGTGTGTCTGTTGGATAAAATTGCTGCACATGGAATTGACTTCAAAGGGTATATCTTTGTAATTTTGTTCAGTTCAGTTCAGTCACTCAGTCTTGTCCGACTCTTTGCAGTCTCATGAATTGCAGCACGCCAGGCCTCACTGTCCATCACCAACTCCCGGAGTTCACTCAGACTCACGTCCATTGAGTCAGTGATGCCATCCAGCCATCTCATCCTCTGTCATCCCCTTCTCTCCGCCGGCTCTCAATCCCTCCCAGCATCAGAGTCTTTTGCAATGAGTCAGCTCTTCGCATGAGATGGCCAAAGTACTGGAGTTTCATCTTTAGCATCATTCCTTCCAAAGAAATCCCAGGGCTGATCTCCTTCAGAATGGACTGGTTGGATCTCCTTGCAGTCCAAGGGACTCTCAAGAGTCTTCTCCAACACCACAGTTCAAAAAATGAATTCTTCAACACTCAGTTTTCTTCACAGTCCAACTCTCACATCCATACATGACTACTGGAAAACCATAGCCTTGACTAGATGGACCTTTGTTGGCAAAGTAGTGTCTCTGCTTTTGAATATGCTATCTAGGTTGGTCATAACTTTCCTTCCAAGGAGTAAGGGTCTTTTAATTTCATGGCTGCAGTCATCAACTGCAGTGATTTTGGAACCCCCAAGAATAAAGTCTGACACTGTTTCCACTGTTTCCTCATCTATTTCCCATGAAGTGATGGGACCAGATGCCATGATCTTAGTTTTCTGAATGTTGAGCTTTAAGCCAACTTTTTCACTCTCCCTCTTTCACTTTCATCAAGAGCTTTTGAGTTCTTCTTCACTTTCTGCATAAGCGTGGTGTCATCTGCGTATCTCAGGTTATTGATATTTCTCCCGGCAGTCTTGACTCCAGCTTGTGTTTCTTCCAGCCCAGTGTTTCTCATGATGTACTCTGCATATAAGTTAAATAAACAGGTGACAATATATAGCCTTGACATACTCCTTTTCTTATTTGGAACCAGTCTATTGTTCCATGTCCAGTTCTAACTGTTGCTTACTGACCTGCATATAGGTTGTTCAAGAGGCAGGTCAGGTGGTCTGGTATTCCCATCTCTTTCAGAATTTTCCACAGTTTATTGTGATCCACACAGTCAAAGGCTTTGGCATAGTCAATAAAGCAGAAGTAGATGTTTTTCTCTGGAACTTCTTGCTTTTTTTTCCATGATCCAGCAGATGTTGGCAATTTGATCTCTGGTTCCTCTGCCTTTCTAAAACCAGCTTGAACATCTGGAAGTTCACAGTTCACGTATTGCTGAAGCCTGGCTTGGAGAATTTTGAGCATTACTTTACTAGCGTGTGAGATGAGTGCAATTGTGCGGTAGTTTGAGCATTCTTTGGCATTGCCTTTCTTAGGGATTAGAATGAAACTGACCTTTTCCAGTCCTGTGGCCGCTGCTGAGTTTTCCAAATTTGTTGGCATATTGAGTGCAGCACTTTCACAGCATCATCTTTCAGGATTTGAAATAGCTCAACTGGAATTCCATCACCTCCACTAGCTTTATTTGTAGTGATGCTTTCTGAGGCCCACTTGACTTCACATTCCAGGATGTCTGGCTCTAGGTGAGTGAGCACACCACTGTGATTATCTTGGTCATGAAGATCTTTTTTGTACAGTTCTTCTGTGTATTCTTGTCACCTCTTCTTAATATCTTCTGCTTCTGTTAAGTCCATACCATTTCTGTCCTTTATCAAGCCCTCTTTGCATGAAATGTCCCTCTGGTATCTCTAATTTTCTTGGAGAGATCTCTAGTCTTTCCCATTCTGTTGTTTTCCTCTATTTTTTTGAACTGATCACTGAAGAAGGCTTTCTTATCTCTTCTTGCTATTCTTTGGAACTTGCATTCAGATGTTTATATCTTTCCTTTTCTCCTTTGCTTTTCACTTCTCTTCTCTCACAGCTATTGTAAGGCCTCCCCCAACAGCCATTTTGCTTTTTTGCATTTCTTTTCCATGGGGATGGTCTTGATCCCTGTCTCCTGTACAATGTCACGAACCTCATTCCACAGTTCATCAGGCACTCTTATCTATCAGATCTAGGCCCTTAAATCTATTTCTCACTTCCATTGTATAATCTGAATCCTAATGAAACGATGACAGAAATGCTCCCAAAATTTATTAGAGTCCACAAAAGGTTACTTATTTGGCTTCCTTAAATATTTTTGCAATATTATTGTTATTATTACCCATGTTTATTGCTAAAAGCTTTAGGAAACACTGACTCCCTTTCATGTCATTTTTTCAGGATGGTATGAACTCACTATAAGCAATATTACCAACCTGGTCTTCCTTTGAATTTTCCATCTCTGCCCCCCTCCTTGAATTTTGCCAGTGCGTTCTTGAGGTCCTGAGATGTATAGGGTATTGGTGTTGATGTCCAGTCTGTCCAAGAGAAGTTGAGAGTCATGAGGTGGGTATCATCTTTCCCAAGAAAGAAACCCTTCTGGATGGCTGGCACTCCAAGGCCAGCTAAGCAGGCTAACTCACAGGACACTACCCACCTTTGCCATGGGTCAGCAGAAGTCTAACCTTGATGATTCTCACCTTGAAGCTAGAGGAGGAAAGAGCTAAAGATGGGGTCACTTCATAAAAGAGGAGAAAATGGCATGGGGCTGACAGAAGCCCACTGTGGACAGAGAGCTCTCTGCCAGTTACTCAGGCAGAAGCAAGTCTGCAATGTCTGTGCAATGCTGCTCTCTCAGCAGGTGCCAGAGTAAGACCTTCTGGGGGACAATGGGGCACAGACAGAGGACATAACATGTACCGTATATATAAATCTTCCTCTCCGCCCAAGTGTGTGCCTAACCTGATTTGACACCAATCTATCTTTACAAAAACAGGCTGAATAAATTCATACCTTTAAGACAAACCCTGAGCACAACTATGTGCAGGGAGTACGAGTCAACCTGACAAAGGAATGGGTTTTGAGATATGAAGAACTAAAACCAAGGCCAGCCTCCAAGGAGAGGGACGAAAGGAACCAAGGTGGACATAATGTCAGGAAGCTGGCAGAGACTAGAGTGGTATCTTCAGAAACAGTCCTGGAGCTAATCCAGCCACAATTCATCTTGACTGGAGAGAAGGCATTTGTGGGCAGCGGGTGGAAGGCAGGTTTTGCCACCAGCACTCATTTCAGTTCAGTGAACAGAGGTAAGGACAGTGATACATACAGACAAGGGAAGTGTGGAATGTGGACTGTGGCATGGCAAGACTGTCCGGCTGGCAGTGTGGGGAGAGGGTGGTCCAGGTATCCCTGGGGATACAGCAGAGATCGGGGAAGAAGGGGCTAGTGGACCACTCTCTCTCTGTTCCAGGTAAGATGAGTACCTCAGTCTTATGGCCCAAGATCCTAGCCAGCCTCAGCTCTCATGAGAGGGTCTGTCTTTGATTCATCTCAGGACCCCTTATAAGCCCTCAGAAAAACACTTGACTTCTTTAAACTCCAATCCTCCTAAACTAAATAATATTAGTTAATAATTCCCATTTACAGAGCACTTAAACATGGTCAGGCTCTGTTCAATCCTTTAAAACTAGTATTTCATTCAAATCATTACCAGTCCTACCAAATAGGACAGACAACACCTCTCCCTGTCAGAGAATCACCCCACTGCTAGCCGCAAGAGAATGCCACTGCCTTGATCCTTACTCTGAAGAGGGTGTGAAGTATTTAGGCTATAACTTTTTAAATTTATTTATTTTTAATTGGAGAATAATTGCTTTGTAATATTGTGTTGGTTTTTTTCCAGCCATAGGTACACTATGTCCTCTCCCTCTGAACCTCCCCTCCCACATCCCAACCCCCCATCCCACCTCTCTAGGTTGTCACAGAGCACGAGGTTTGAGCTCCCTGCATCATACAGCAAATTCTCACTGGCTATCTATTTTACATGTGGTTATGTATATATTTCAATGCCTCTCTCTCAATTCATCCCAAACTCTGCAACCCCCACTGTGTCAACAGGCCTGTTCTCTAATGTCTGCATCTCCACTGCTGCCCTGCTAATAGGTTCATCAGTACCATTTTTCTAGATTCCACATTATATGTATTAACATATGACGTTTTTCTCCGACTTACTTCACTCTGTATAATAGGTCTAGGTTCCTCCATCTCATTAGACTGTACGTGTTCCTTTTAGGGCTGAGTAATATTCTATAGTATATAAGTATCACAACTTCTTATCTATTCGTCTACAGACATCTAGGTTGCTTCTGTGTCTGAGCTATTGTGAATAGTGCTGCAATAAACATTGGGTACATGTGTCTTTTCGATTATAGTTTCCTCATGGATATTGTACAAGGCTGTAAGGAGCAGATTCTCTCCTCCTTTCTCCAAGACTTAGGATTAACCCCATCGTGTCTACTACATCTCTATTTACTGTATAAAGTCCCCTCACTCTCCAAGCCATCCATAATCACCCACTCTAAGCCCTAGCTGCTGCTACGCTGCTGCTAAGTCACTTCAGTTGTGTCTGACTCTGTGCGACCCGATAGACGGAGCCCACAAGATTCCCCCCGTCCCTGCAATTCTCCAGGCAAGAACACTGGAGTGGGTTGTCATTTCCTTCTCCCAATGCATGAAGTGAAATGAAAGTGAAGTCGCTCTCGTGCCCGACTCTTCGAGACCCCCATGGACTGCACCTCCGTCCATGGGATTTTCAGGCAAGAGTACTTGTAGCCCCAGCTACACACACAACAAATGTACATGTGTGCCTGCATGCGCACAGGCACATGTAACAAATATCCTCAGCTGGTATTCTCATTTTATTCTTCACTAAGAAAACAGATGTTATCATCAATAACTCATTCATCTTCCCATCATCCATTCTATATACCAGTTCAGTTCAGTGCTCAGTCGTGTCCGACTCTTTGCGATCCCATGAACTGCAGCAACGTCAGGCATCCCTGTCTATATACCAACCTGCACCTAAATCTACACATTGTTCTGCTTTCCCTACTATTAAAAAAGGATGACAGTGTTCCTGCCCCTGTTGCACTTAGGGTAGAGATCCCACTTGCCTTTTCAAAACCTTTACTCCCAAAATTATACCACACTCCCACCTGCCTGCATCATCAGCTTTTCCTTTGGTTGGAGTGTTCCCTCAGCATACCACACACCTTTGACTCCACAATCTCTAATTATCATGCCATTTCTCTGCTTTCTGTTCAGATTAAGTAAAACTTTATGAACACATTGTTTTCATTCCTATCCATACCTCCTTGAATGCTAGATTGCCATATGCATCAACCTGGATTTGTTCCCAAACTCCACTAAAACTTCTCATCAAAATTACCAATAATCAATGGTCAAATCCAATGGATTCTTCACTAGTCCTGTTCCTCAACCACCCAGCAGCATTTACACAGTTCACCCCTCCCTCCTTGAAACACTCTCCTTTCCTGGCTTTTTGTTGCCACATTCTCTGGGATTTTTCCTCTTCCTTCCTTGCTCCTTCTCTAACTCTTCTTGCTGGTTCCTTATCTCTTACCTGAATCCTATATGCTGCAACACCTCAGAGTTCAATCTTGAACAATCTTTTCTCTATCTCTACATTCTCCGTGTGTGTGTGTGTGCGCGCGCGTGTCTCATCATGTCCAACTCTTTGTGACCCCATGGACTGTAGCCCACCACACTCCTCTATCCAAGGAATTCTCCAGGCAAGAATACTGGAGTGGGTTGCCAATTCCCTTCTCCAAGGGATCTCCCAACCCAGGGATCGAACCTGGGTCTCCTGCATTGCAGGCAGATTCTTTACTGTCTGAGCCACCAGGGAAGCCCCTCTAGTATTCTTGCCTGGAGAATTCCCTGGACAGAAGAGCCTGGTGAGCTCTAGTCCATGGGTCACAAAGAGTCAGACACAACTGAGCGACTAACACTCTCCCCTAGATAATTCAAAATATCTATCAGGCAGTGATGCCTAAAATTACATCTTTGACCCAAACCCTTCCCTGAGTACCAGCCAGACTCCTGTACAACTACTGATACATCTTGGATCTTTAACAGCCACCTGAGACTTATTACACCTAAACCATAGGTCTTGACAGTTCTCTCCATAAATGTGTCCCCTCTCAATCTTTTCTATTTCAATAAATAGTACCTTCCAGTACCTGGTTTATGCAAATCCCAAATGAGGCTTTACCTGAACCCCTACTCCCCTTTTTCCAACCCCTAATTGTAAAGCTATTGCTGCTGCCTCCAAATTAAATCTCCAATTCATCCACTCTTTGTTACACACCACACAAACTAAACCACCTCACCCACTTAAATGACATTCCAATTGTCTCTGTTCATCTCTTGTCCACCTTCAATCTATCCTCGGTATACATAGCAAATATAATGATCTTGCTAAATTACATTAAATAATTCTCCTACCCAAAATCCTCCAATGGCTCACCATTACAATTCTACTTAAATGAAGAACATTCAACATGCTCCTCAAAATCCACATGATTAGGCCCCTCATACCTTTCCAATCTCATCTCATATTAGTCTTCTTCCTCCTCTCCTACCCATTAATCACCCTGATCATTTTCCTTTTTCTTGAACTTGACAAAGCCCTTTCCTTAACAAAGCCAGGACTCTTCTTGTTTCTTCTGACTGAATTGCTCTAACTCTCTAACCCTATAAAATTAACCTCTTGCATGACTAAGTGCCCCTTATCCTTCAGGTCTCAGGCTTTGACAAGGTCTTCTCAAAACCGTCCTTTCTATTGGGTTGCCCAAAAAGGTTGTTGGGTTATTCACAAGATGGTACAGAAAAAACTGAATGAACTTTTGGGCCAATCCAATAGCCTCCATCAGGGATTTATCACCTCATTTCTTCCCTAGTATTTATTATAATCTATAATTACCTTACTTGCATACTTATTTCTCTTTTCCTGCTTGCCAGCCCTCAATAAAGCTAGAGTCTTGTCTGTTTTATTTACTACTGTATCCCCATGCCTGGCACACAGGCACTCAATAGGTCTTTTGTGAAATGAATGGTGGAATAAGTAAATGGTCCTATCCATGGCCCACTCCCTTAACTATTATACCATATGATACTGTGGTAAATGCCTCAAACAGGGCTTCCTACATGGCTCAATGGTTAAGAATCCACCTGTCAATACAGAGACACAGGAGACGCAGGTTCAATCCCTGGGTCAAGAAAATCTCCTGGAGGAGGAAATGGCAACCCACTCCAGCATTCTTGCCTGGAAAAATCCATGGACAGAGGAGTCTGGAGGGCTTGAGTCCATGGGCTCACAAAGAGTCAGACAGGACTTAGCAATTAAACACACACAAACAAATACACAACCCAATATGGAACAACTTGGATGCAGTTTGGTCCTCTAAATGTAAGAGGATGACTCAAAAAGCTGATGGTTCCAAGGCAAAAAAAGTACTATGGAGAAGTTGACAGGGATACAGACTAAAACCAATGAAGATGGCAATGTCTAATACACAAATAGCAAGAGGAAACACAGTTGAGAGCCAACTGTACACTGAACTCAGCAAGTGCCCAGAGACCCCTGGGACAAGTCAGAGTAAGGAGACCTCTTCTGGGCTTTAGATGTCACAGAAACTGTAGCTCTAGGTAGCAGTGTGGCCAGTCACATGCCCAGCAGGACTAGTGGAGAAGCTGCTGTGGATTAGGCTGAATGGACTATCCCATCTCTCTAGCCAGTGGTCCTTAACTTCACAGGATCACCAACTTCTTCGACAGACTGATGGAAAGCTGTGGTCTTGTTTCTCAAACAGTTAAGTCAGTAAACAAAATATTGTAACAATTTGAAAATTAGCCTGCCCTTTGGTCTCTGTTCCCATTCCAGGACTGAAGAAGCAGGAAGACACTGTGAAGTGGAATTAAAGGAGCACAGAAGGAGGTTCATTGCAAGAGGAGAAAGTCACCACCAGAGACTCACTGAGCTCACAGCACTGAACACCCTCAACCAACCTTGTCAATGTCTTTGGGTTCTGTTCAAACAGATTTGTTGCTACCTATAACACTGAGAAGGAAGAAGACATGTCCAGCTTACCCTGGAGGACATTCCAAGGCAGAGCCCTCAGAAACATTTCAAAGGAGAAAAGTAAAGAGGCAGAAGTAGGAATGAATATTCCTCTCTCATGGTGTCTCTACTATAGACCACATGGATGGTTCTCTTTCTAGTCTAAAAAGACAGGAGCAACAGGTGAAGCAGTAAATGCTCCTACTGATGATCTGGTGGCTCAGAGGGTAAAGCGTCTACCTGCAATGCAGGAGACCTAGGTTTGATCCCTGGGTCGGGAAGATCCCTTGGGAAGAAATGGCAACCCAATTCAATACTCTTGCCTGGAAATCCCATGGACAGAGGAGCCTGGTGGGCTACAGTCCATGGGTCGCAAAGATTGGACACGACTGAGCGACGTCGTCTTCTTTCTTCTTTCTTCTTTCTTTCTTTCTTTCTTTCTTTCTTTCTTTCTTTCTTTCACTGATGATCTATGTATGGCCAGGTATTGGAGAAATTACTTTTCATAATATTAAAACCAACAAATATTAATAAAAAAGCACCAAACTTCCCAAGTTCCTAACTCAATATTCTTAAACCAGGGAAAAAATAGGTTTTTTACTCAAAAATATACTTGGCTTAGATGTGAGAAAAGACTTTCTAAATACTTTGAGACACTCTCCCTAAATACTTTGAGACACTGAAAGATGTATATGCATGCTAGAAATGGAGGGATATTGACAGGGGTTACAACAATGAGATTTGATTCTTTCTTTGATGGTTCTGAGAAAGTAATCATCATATAATCTGTGTTACTCCAGGTACATGCCCATCTGGAGAGGCAGGGAAAATAAAGATCCGTCCCAGTTTGAGGTGACTATAAGGACGACAAATAGCTCCTTTATTTTACAGATCATAATACAAAATAGAATTTTCTGATAGTGAAAAATGCCCAAATCTGAATAAGCTATTTTGTGATCTTGTGAGTGCCACATGGACAGGATGGATGACCTTTTGCCAGGTCCCTTCTGCCTCATCTCTAACTTTCATATATTGCTAAAATAATAAAAATCCAAGGACTGAGTAACACTAACCTTGCTCAATCCATGATTGATTCCCAATACTTACATGAACAGCCATATCTCAGAAATATTAAGGGACTGGTTACAGACCATCACAATAAGTAAATATTGCAATAAAGTAAGTCACATCA
>NW_020868279.1:0-14998 GCF_003369695.1 Bos indicus x Bos taurus
TGGTAACACATGATTCCATGCAACATGATGAACAATAATTTAGAGGAGGAGGAATATTAGACAAAAAAATGTGGGATGATCTGACACATAACCCTCCTAGGGAGAGTAGCTTGACAATGTATAACTTTGTGATTTTAGAACATATAGTTTCATTACGAACCACAAGGTGAGATGTTTGCCAAATGTGTGTTTACAAGTGTGTTTATAAAAATGTTACACACATTATCTCCTTTGATTATCATACAATCCTTTTGAATAGCTGAGGCATTAGGCACTAAAGATGCTCATGATGAACATGAGGGTACATTTGGTAAGCAGCAAGGGCAGAATTAGTCACCAGGTCTACGTGTCTCTTTTCATTTTACCTTGGCACATGCAAACTGAGCAGCAAGATCCACAGCAGATTGCTTGATAACCATTGAGGATTAATCTGAAGAACTCAGGAGCATTATGCTGGCTGCCTTTAAACATCAGCGGACTGGCTTATAAAATAGTGATTTTGCTTATAATTTTAGGTTCCACAGATTGAAGTCAAGAATCATACTGCTAAAGAGAAAGTATGGACAACATAAGAAAGAATATGCAGTATGAGCTAAGCAACAGGGTAATGAATGATGTTGGTGAGAAGTGACTTTCCTGTAATGGGAGGTAAGTAATTAAGCAACCCTGGTCTCCTGTAGAGATAACTGGTCTTTGTATGGAGGCATGGGATATGACTGGATGATTCTGAGAACCTTTTTAGCTCTGAGATCCATGATTTTGTGAGATAAAGGACAGGCAAATACCAACCTCATAAGAGGCTCTGGAATGGGTAGAATCTACCTTTTCAGCAGGATCAAAATTCAGAGTTGATTAACTTGCACAGGAGTCTTGGAGTCAGACAGGCTTGATCTCTCTGTCCTTTCACTCATTTCTCTGAGCCCTTGCTGGGAAGTGACAGTCAAGTCTTTTGGGCAACCAGGCCTCTACCTTGGGCATTAGTGAGAGAGGCTTGTTCTGAAAGGAAAGCAGGATGACTCCTGTTCTCACTGGTGGATCTCAGTAATGCCACCACCCAAGATGGCAAGACAAGCCAAGGCATTCTGTCCTCCTGTCAGCACTTTTTTCTCCAACATGACACAGATTGAGAGTGTTCTTTTCAATAGGCTTTGATGCATTTTTAAGTGCTTACCCTGAGGGTTTATTTCTTTCTATCCCTGTTTTATACTCCCAACTTCCAGCCAGCTGATCAATTTCTAACTAAGTTCAAACACTCTTTCAAACTGCACCACTTAGAATAAAGCAAAATACACTGAATTTACTAAATGTCTAGCACTTTTAACTAATCTTTGAGTAATACTTCACTAATTTTCAATGCTACCTTTAAAACATGGAGCTATGTTCCAACTTCAGACCCATTATCTTATCTTTTTGAAAGGCAGGGCTGTCTGCCAAAGAATAAAAAAGAATGTGGTGTAGAAGTCTCTCTTGGAAGTTGGCTTTGTAAAACCTGCATTGATAGACAGTGTTTCCAAAAAAAGAAAGAAAGAAAGAAAAGAAAAAAACTAAGAAGAATCATCTAGGAGAAAGTTATTATAATACAAGGTAAAAATGATATTTGGCCATGTTGACATTAATTTATCTTTGTTCTTTATCCTAAAGGCCCTCTCTTGTGGCTCAGATGGAAAAGAATATTCAGATTCCATCTCTGGGTTGGGAAGATCCTCTAGAGGAGGGCATGGCAACCCACTCCAGTATTCTTGCCTGGAGAATCCCATGGACAGAGAAGCCTAGTGGACTGCAGTCCATAGGGTCACAGAGTCAGACATGACTGAAGTGAGTGAGCATGCATTTATCTTAATTATTTCATGGTTTTATTGGTGAGCCACCTTACCAAAACTGTGGTTTATAATTTAATATTCACTCTGTGAGTACAAGGAAGCCATTGGAGCCATCATAATGATGATGAAAGAACAGCGATAGTAAGACCATTGAAAAGGATACAAAGATGATTTACATAATTTTCTTTCCCTATTTGCAACTCATTAAATCACTCTCTTCTCACAATGACCATGTGAAAATTATAGCACTTCCGAGAAGATTTGGAGTTCAGCATCATTAGTGGAAAAGAAAAGGGTGCCTTAATGAATTTGACTGCAGAAATCTACAGAACACAACTTAATCAGCTTCTACATTTCTTGGATGCTCAGAGGCAGGTTTAAGATCGAACAAATCTTTTTAATGCATATTATTTTCCTTTGAAAAGCAATATGTAATACATGATAATAATTTAGAGATTATCTCAAACTTTAGTTTCATAAAGTAAAATTGTACATAGCACTTTCAAGGTTTTTCATGGAAAATGGAAAGAGAATGGATACTCTTCAAGAAGATGTCTCCTTCCATGGATTCTCTGTCTATGTTTCCCAAAAGCATTATACATACAATGGCAATTCCTTAGAAGAAAGAAAAATTGCCTGTGATCATAATGAACTTAGGCCACCAGTGTTTCACTTCCTTTTAAACTACAGGTTCAGAGAGACCAGCTGAGTATACATATATGAAATGGCAAGAATATCTTTTTCTCCCATAGTACATGATTTCTCATATTTGTGGAGAGTTCATTTCAGTTCAGTCACTTAGTTGTGTCAGACTCTTTGTGACCCCACGGACTGCAGCACAACAGGCTTCCCTGACCATCAACCAACACCTGCAGTTCACCTCAAATTCATCTCCATCAAGTCAGTGATGTCACCCAATCATTTCATCCTCTGTTGCCCCCTTCTCCTCCTGCCTTCAATCTTTTCCTGCATCAGGGTCTTTTCCATTAAGTCAGTTCTTTGCATCAAGTGGCCAATGTATTGGAGTTTCATCTTCAGCATCAGTCCTTCCAATGAACACCCAGGACTGATCTCCTTTAGGATGGACTGGTTGGATCTCCTTGCAGTCCAAGGGACTCTCAAGAGTCTTCTCCAACACCACAGTTCAAAAGCATCACTTCTTTGGTGCTCAGCTTTCTTTTTAGTCCAACTCTCACATCTATACTGACCACTGGAAAAAACCATAGCCATGACTAGATGGACTTTTGTTGGCAAAGTAATGTCTCTGTTTTTTAACATGCTGTCTAGGTTGGCCATAGCTTTCCTTCCGAGGAGCAAGCATCTTTTAATTTCATGGCTGCAGTCACCATCTACAGTGATTTTGGAGCCCTAGCAAATAAAGTCTCTCACTGTTTCTTTTTATTTCCCCATCTCTTTGCCATGATGTGATAGGACTGGATGCCATGATATTAATTTTCTGAATGTTGAGTTTTAAGCTAACTTTTTGACTCTCCTCTTTCACTTTCATCAAGAGACTCTTTAGTTCTTCTTCACTTTCTGCCATAAGGGTGGTGTCATCTGCATATTTGAGGTTATTGATATTTCTCCCAGCAATCTTGAGGCCAGCTTGTGCTTCATCCAGCCTGTCATTTCACATGATGTGCTCTGTATATAAGTTAAATAAGCAGGGTGACAATATACAGTTTTGACAAACTCCTTTCCCAATTTGGAACCAGTCTGTTGTTCCATGTCCAGTTCTAAACCATTGTTTCTTGACCTGCGTACATGTTTCTCAGGAGGCAGGTGAGGGGACACCTGCAATATGAGGCAGGGGGCAAAGGCACTAAGGCTTTGGTGCCTGACAAGCTTGGACTTGAACACTTGCTCCTCCATCTACTAGGGGTCCTTGAGAAAGTTGTTTAAATCAGTTGCACTCTAGTCAGCTCCTTAGCTGCTAAAGGGGCTGATGAAACACTCTCATATGGTTATGGAAGGAATTAAGGTAGCCAGTGATGGGGACTGGACATAATTGAAATCATTCCATATCATGCAAAATCATATTTTTATTGGGGGAAATGTGCAAGCAGAGGATATGCAAGATTAGTCCCCATTCTTCCTTTATGTGGAGAACTGTCCATGGGCCAAGCTGACTTGGATATACTGTGAGGTTGTGCTTTGGGGGTAGGACACCCTGTTACTCTATTAATTTTTAGGTAAAGTCTGAGAGTACTCTCAAAAGAATGACAAAAAGGATTTGCTCATTGCATCTCAGTTATTCAAGAGGGCTGTAGAAAAAGTATCTTGCAGCTGGAAACCAGTTCTTCAGGGGAGTTGTTTATTCCTGGCATGTTATCACCTCTAACTTGTGGGAACGCTAAACCTCTTTCACTTTAGATATAATAGCCAACAATGAAGGGTGGATATGTGCTGGAAACAGAGTTGGGAAAAATTGTTGAGGAGTAGGTGATAAGGTTTGGATTGGAGCTGAAGCTGTGCCTTGGATTATATGTTTGAGAAGAGAGACCACTTTGCTTGATACATGTATCAATATTATGAAAGTCAATATTTACATTAGGGTTCCTCAAAAGTGAAACCATGGTCTGCTGACAATACACTGTATTTAAACATCCCTGAAACGCCGGGCTGGAAGAAGCACAAGCTAGAATCAAGATTGCCGAGAGAAATATCAATAACCTCAGATATGCAGATGATACTACCCTTATGGCAGAAAGTGAAGAGGAACTAAAAAGCCTCTGATGAAAGTGAAAGAGGAGAGTGAAAAAGGTTGGCTTAAAGCCCAACATTCAGAAAACTAAGATCATGGCATTTTGGTCCCATCACTTCATGGGAAATAGAAGGGGAAACAGTAGAAACAGTTTCAGACTTTATTTTGGGGGGCTCCAAAATCACTGCAGCCATGAAATAAAA
The DNA here is from genome assembly GCF_003369695.1 of Bos indicus x Bos taurus. Lineage (NCBI taxonomy): Eukaryota > Metazoa > Chordata > Mammalia > Artiodactyla > Bovidae > Bos > Bos indicus x Bos taurus. Next base: position 4,728 of record NW_020868279.1, read on the forward strand.
GACACTTACTCCTTTGAAGGAAAGTTATGACCAACCGAGATAGCATATTAAAAGCAGAGACAGTACTTGTCAACAAGCGTCCGTCTAGTCAAGGCTATGGTTGTTCCAGTGGTCATGTATGGATGTGAGAGTTTGGACTGTGAAGAAAGCTAGTGCCGAAGAATTGATGCTTTTGAACTGTGGTGTTGGAGAAACTTCTTGAGAGTCCCTTGGGCTGAAAGGAGATCCACCAGTCCATTCTAAAGATCAGCCCTGGGATTTCTTTGGAAGGAATGATGCTAAAGCTGAAACTCCAGTACTTGGTCACCTCATGGGAAGAGTTGACTCATTGGAAAGACTCTGATGCTGGAGGGATTGGGAGCAGGAGTAGAAAGGGACGACAGAGAATGAGATGGCTGGATGGTATCACCGACTCGATGGACGTGAGTTTGACTGAACTCTGGGAGTTGGTGATGGACAGGAGGCCTGGCATGCTGAGACTCATGGGTTGGCAAAGAGTAGGACGACTGAGTGAATGAACTGAACTGATCTGAACTGATAATTATACAGTGGAAGTGAGAAATAGATTTAGGGGACTAGATCTGATAGATACAGTGCCTGATGAACTATGGAAGGAGTTTAGTGACATTGTACAGTAGATAGGAATCAAGACCATCCCCATTGAAAAGAATGCAAAAAAGCCAAATGGGCTGTCTGAGGAGGCCTTTAAAATAGCTGTGAAGATAAGAGCTGAAAAGCCAAAGGAGAAAAGGAGAGATATAAGCATCTGAATGCAGTTCCCAAAGAACCAGCAAGGAAAGATAAAAAAGCCATCCTCAGTGATCAATACAAAGAAAAATGGAGGAAACAACAGAACTGGTATAAGACTAGAGATCTCTTCAAGAAAATTACAGATACCAAGGACATTTCATGCAAACATGGGTTTCAATAAAGGACAGGAAATGGTATGGACTTAACAGAAGCAGAAGATATTAAGAAGCAGGGTGGCAAGAATACACAGAAGAACTGTACAAAAAGATCTTCACAGACCCAGATAATCACGAAGGTGTGATAACTACCTAGAGCCAGACACTTCTGGGATGTGAAGTCAAGTGGGCCTTAGAAAGCATCACTACTAACAAAGCTAGTGAGGATGACGAAATTCCAGTTGAGCTATTTCAAATCCTGAAAGATGATGTTTGTGAAAGTGCTGCACTCAATATGCCAGAAAATTTGGAAAACTCAGCAGTGGCCACAGGACTGGAGAAGGTCAGTTTTCATTCCAATCCCAAAGAAAGGCAATGCCCAAGAATGCTCAAACTACCACACAATTGCACTCATTTCACAGGCTAGTAAACTATATGCTCAAAATTCTGCAAGCCAGGCTTCAACATTACAATGAGCCGTGAACTTCCAGATGTTCAAGCTGGTTTTAGAAAAGGCAGAGGAACCAGAGATCAAAATTGCCAACATCTGCTGGATCATGGAAAAAGCAAGAGAGTTCCAAAAAAAACATCTATATCTGCTTTATTGACTATGTCAACACATTTGACTGTGTGGATCACAATAAGCTGTGGGAATTCTGAAAGAGATGGGAATACCAGAACCACCCGATCTGGCCTCTTGAGAAATGTAAATGCAGGTCAGGAAGCAACAGTTAGAACTGGACATGGAACAACAGACTGGTTCCAAATAGGAAAAGGAGTATGTCAAGGCTGTATATTGTCACCCTGATTATTTAACTTATATGCTGAGTACATAATAAGAAACTCTGGGCTGGAAGAAGCACAAGATGGAATCAAGATTGCTGGGAGAAATATCAATCAACCTCAGATATGCAGATGACATGACCATTGTGGTAGAAAGTGAAGAGGAACTAAAAAACCTCTTGATGAAAGTGAAAGAGGAGAGTGAAAAAGTTGGCTTAAACTTTTCAGAAGACTAAGATCATGGCCTCTGGTCCAATCACTTCTCGGCAGATAGAGTAGGAAACAGTGGGAAACAGTGTCCAAACTTTATTTTTTGGTGGCTCCCATAATCACTGCAGATGGTGACTGCACCCATGAAATTAAAAGGTGCTTAATCCTTGGAAGGAAGAAGTTATGACCAACCTAGATAGCATATTAAAAGCAGAGATATTACTTTTCCAACAATGGTTCATCTAGTCAAGGCTATGGTTTTTCCAGTGGTCATATATGATGTGAGAGTTGGACTGTGAGGAAAGCTGAGTGCCAAAGAATTGATGCTTCTATACTGTGGTGTTGGAGAAGACTCTTGAGAGTCCCTTGGACTGCAAGGAGATCCAACAAGTCCATCCTAAAGGAGATCAGTCCTGGTTGTTCATTGGAAGGACTGATGCTGAAGCTGAAACTCCAATACTTAGGCCACCTCATGCGAAGTGTTGACTTATTGGAAAAGACCCTGATACTGGGAGGGATTGGGGGCAGGAGGAGAAGGGGACAACGGAGGATGAGATGGCTGGATGGCATCACCGACTCGATGGAGGTGAGTTTGCATGAACTCCAAGAGTTGGTGATGGACAGGGAGGCCTGGCGTGCTGTGATTCATGGGGTAGCAAAGAGTTGGACACGACTGGGCAACTGAGCTGAGTTGAACTGAAACATTCTAGCCATCTATGGCCTATTATTCACAATATGCTCCCAGGCTTTCCTCCTTGGGCTCACTATGTACTACCATGGGCACTGCGCAAACTAGCAAAAAGTAAGATGTAATTAGATCATAAGAAAGACATTTTTGTTGTTGTTATCTTTTAATACAATAAAGTAAGCATTTACCCATACTACTTCTAGGCACCAGGGAATGCAGCAATGGTAGTCGGTTTAACACTACCAACTCCAAACAGTTATTAAGTTTTACTGTTTGCAGACAACACTCTAAGCATTTTATGAGTTTTTACTTTTTAATTAAATTATTTATTTTAATTGGGGGCTAATTACTTTACAATATTGTAGTGTATTTTGCTGTACATTGACATGAATTAGCAATGGGTGTACATGTGTCCCCTCTCCTGAACCCCACTCCAACCTCCCTCCCCATCCCATCCCTCGGGGTCATCCCAGTGCACAAGCGCTGATCTTCCTGTTTCATGAAATGAACCTTGACTGGTGATCTATTCATATATGATAATATACATGTTTCAATGCTATTCTCTCAAATCATCCCACCCTCCCCTTCTGCACAGAATCCAAAAGTCTGTTCTTTATCTCTGTGTCTCTTTTGTTGTCTTGGTATATAGGGTCATCTTACCATCTTTCTAAATTCCATGCTGATGCTGCTGCTAAGTCGCTTCAGTCGTGTCCGACTCTGTGCAACCCCATAGATGGCAGCCCACCAGAATCCCCCATCCCTGGATTCTCCAGGCAAGAGTACTGGAGTGGGTTGACATTTCCTTCTCCAATTCATGAAAGTGAAAAGTGAAAGTGAAGTCGTTCAGTCATGTCCCACTCTTCGTGACTCCATGGACTGCAGCCTACCAGGCTCCTCCGTCCATGGATTTTCCAGGTAAGAGTACTGGAGTGGGGTGCCATTGCCTTTTCTGTCTAATTTCCATATATATGCATTAATATACTGTATTGGTGTTTTTCTTTCTGACTTACTTCACTCTGTATAATAGGCTCCAGTTTCATCCACCTCATTAGAACTGATTCAAATGCATTATTTTTAATAGCTGAATAATATTCCATTTTGTATATGTACCACAGCTTTCTTATCCAGTCATCTGCCAATGGATATCTAGGTTTGCTTCCATGTCCTAGCTATTGTAAACAGTGCTGCAATGAAAATTGGAGTACATCAATGTCTCTTTAATTTCTGGTTTCCTCACTGCGTATGCTCAGCAGTGGATTGCTGGGTCATATGGTAGTTCTTTTCCAGTTTTTAAAGGAATCTTCACACTGTATTCCATAGTGGCTGTACTAGTTTGCATTCCCAACAACATTGTAAGAGGGTTCTCTTTTCTCCACACTCTTCTCCAGCAATTTATTGCTTGTAGACTTTTGGATAGCAGCCATTCTGAACTGGCGTGAGATAGTACCTCATTGTGCTTTTGATTTGCATTTCTCTGATAACGAGTGATGTTGAGCAATCTTTTCATGTGTTTGTTAGCATCGGTTTGTCTTCTTTGGAGAAATGTCTGCTTAGTTCTTTGGCCTATTTTATTATTGGGTCATTTATTTTTCTGGTATTGAGCAGCATGAGCTGCTTGTATATTTTTGAGATTAGTTCTTTGTCAGTTTCTTCATTTGATATTATTGTTCTCCCATTCTGAATGATATCTTTTCACCTTGCTGATAGTTTCCTTCATTGTATGAAAGCTTTTAAGTTTAATTAGGTCCCATTTGTTTATTTTTGCCTTTATTTCCATTACTCTTGGAGGTGGGTCATAGAGGATCCTGCTTTGATTTATGTCGGAGTGTGTTTTGCCTACGTTTTCCTTTAGGAGCTTTATAGTTTCTGGTCTTACATTTAGATCTTTAATCCATTTTGAGTTATTTTATGTATGGTGTTAGAAAGTGTTCTAGTTTCATTCTTCTACAAGTGGTGGGCCAGTTTTCCAGCATCACTTGTTAAAGAGATTGTCTTTCCTCCATTGTATATTCTTGCCTCCTTTGTCAAAGATAAAGTGTCCATAAGTGTGTGGATATATCTCTGGACTTCTATTTTGTTCCATTGATCTATATTTCTGTCTTTGTGCCAGTACCATACTGTCTTGATGACTGTAGCTTTGTGAAGTCAGGCTGGTTTATTCTTGCAGTTTCTATTCTTCTTTCTCAAGATTGCTTTGGCTATTAGAGTTGTTTTTTTTTTTTTTTTTTTCATACAAATTGTGAAATTATTTGTTCTAGTTCTGTAAAAAATTCCGTTGGTAGGCTTGATAGGGATTGCATTGAATCTACAGATGGCTTTGGGTAGTATACTCATTTTCATTATATTGATTTATTTTAGCTGTATTGATTCATCCATGCACATGTTTTATTTCTCAATCTATTTATGTCATCTTTGACTTCTTTCATCAGTATTTTGTAATTTCTATATATAATATAGGTGTTTGGCTTATTTCAGTAGATTTATTCCGACGTATTTTATTCTTTTCATTGCAATGGTGAATGGAATTGTTCCCTAAATTTTTCTTTTCTGTTTTCTCATTGTTAGTGTATATGAATGCAAGGGATTCTATGGGTTAATTTTATATCCTGCACATTTACTATATTCACTGAATAGCTTAGTAATTTTCTGGTGGTGTTTCTAGCGGATTTCTATATAAAGGATTCATGTCATCCTGCAAACAGTGTGTTTACTTCTTCTTTTCCAATTTGGATTCCTTTTATTTCTTTTTTCTGCTCTGATCTGCTGTGACTAAAACTTCCAAAAGTATGTTGAATAGTAGTGGTGAGAATGGACACCCTTGTCTTTTTCCTGACTTTAGGGGAAACGCTTTCAATTTTTTCACCATTGAGGATAATGTTTATTGTGGGTTTATCATATATGGCTTTTATCATGTTGAGTTTTGTTCCTTCTATGCCTGCTTTCTGGAGGGTTTTTTTTATAAAAAAATTGATGTTTGAATTTTGACAAAGGCTTTTTCTGAATCTATAGAGATAATCATATGTTTTTTTTTTTTTTTCTTTCAGTTTGTTAATGTGGTATATCACATTGATTGATTTGTGAATACTGAAGAATCCCTTGCATCCCTGGGATAAAGCCCGCTTGGTCATGATGTATGACCTTTTAATATGTTTGTTGGATTCTGTTTGCTAGAATTTTGTTGAGGATTTTTGCATCTATGTTCATCAGTGATATTGGCCTGTAGTTTTGTTTTCTTTGCAGCATCTTGTCTCATTTTGGTATAGGGTGATGGTGGCCTCATAGAACAAGTTTGGCAGTTTTACCTTCCTCTGCAATTTTCTGGAAGAGTTTTCAGTAGGATCGGTGTTAGCTCTTCTCTAAATTTCTGGTAGAATTCACCTGTGAAGCCATCTGGACTTTTGTTTGTTGGAAGATTTTTTATTAAAGTTTTGACTTCCATGCTTGTGATGGGTCTGTTAATATTTTCTATTTTCTTCCTGGTTCAGTTTTGAAAGGTTATAGTGGTTTTTACAAAACAATAATACCTGTCTTTGAATTAGTGTGCAGTCAGTCCACTATATAGGCAATACTAGCAGTAAGTACTATATGACTAACAAACAAATGCTATTGGAGCACAACAGAGGAATATGAGGAAGGTTAAGAGAAGGGACATTTGAGCTAGAAGAGTGAGTAAGTATTAGCTAGACAGGTCTGGAAGGAAGAGTACAAACAAAGTCATGTGGTGGTACTTATGATGGTGGCAATCCCAACGCAAGGAGAAGAGGTAAAGAGAGGACGAGTAGAATGAGGAAAAAAAAAAAAATTAAATGAGATTTAAGATATATAAACTTCCAGCTGCTATAAATATCATCAGTAGGGTAAAACTAACCTTTATGATGATGGTCTAAACCCCAGCTCATGTTCTTTGTTAGTGGGTGAACCATGTCTCTCAGTGCAAGTTTTCAACACATATTTTCCACTCAGAAGGGACCATGATAACAAACATAAATAGGACTACTACAACCTTTATTGACTGTACCGAAAGCAAGACATTCTTTCTGTAGGCTGAAGGTTGGCTCTCAACCTCTCATCTTGTTATTTTTGCTTGCCAGGTAAACACACTATAGAGGAAATAACGTTATATTATTTATCCCGGGATTTTTTCTCTCCAAGATCCTATAACTCCTTTGTAATTCAGTGACATTCTCTATGTTTAAAGCACTTTGCATAAAAGCAGCAGCATCCAGTATGCAGGCAAAGCCAGTGTTGTAAAGAAGTCAAAGTCCTCTTATTCAGTCAGAGTTCCCAGTGTGGGGGCGGGCCATGGGCAAGAAGTCTAAAAACAGAGATAGGCCAGCAAGAACACAGGGTATGTGGCATATGTAGAACCCAGGTCTTCGCCACACTAAACTGCAGGGAATCTAACTTAGTATCTTGCCACATCCATTTCTACAAGATAGTAAAGACAGAGTCAAGAAAAATAGATATGTTCATTCATTCAATTGCAGCAATAATGTTTGTAGAATGCCTGTGCCAATTTCTGTTAGACACCACGGTCAAAGATCTCTCAGTATGTGAGAAAAATGGACATATGAAAAATAACTGTATATTTATATGTGCCAAATGTTAAGAAACAGTGATAGCACAGAAACAGAGAATTGGAAATAACTGTTGGACTGGAATTTGCCAGAGATGTGAAAAAAATCTACCTAAAAGTGAACATATGAGAGTATGAAGGAGGGAGGAGATTGTTTTTGTTTTAATTTTTATTGTATATATTTATTTCCTTTCACTATAATGTTTTACTGAGGAAAAACAGAGTAAAGGGATAATAAAAGAGGGAAGGGGAATATAAGGCTGGGGATTAGGAAGCAAAATGTTGTGTGAACTTTTATATTGCCATAATAAATGGTGCATATATATACTGGTTTGAAGTCAAATCACACACACACACACACACACACACACACCACACACCACAAATAACTTTGGAAGTAAGTCAGTGAAAGGATTTTGTGTAAGATTCAACATTTCAGGAAATTCTTCAAAAGAGCAGTACTGAAAGAATAGAAATAGCAAACTTTGTACACCCTTCTTTGCAAACTGAGTTTATAGACATTATGAGCCTCCTTTTACAACATTATCATGGCAAATGATATGGAAGTAGGATCTTACTCTACCAAATACAGTAGGGTTGAAGAGGTGAGATCTCCTATTTCTGATGGTCCACCCCTTTGACAAAGGCTAAAATATTTTTATTTAATTCTTAAAACACTGTATAACCATTAGGCATGAAAGGTTACATTCATTCCATCAATGGCTGGAAATTGTGGCTTGGAATATAGAAATTCTCTTTCATATGTTATGCAGCTGGTATGTCAGGTCTCTATTATGCCAAAGCATATGCTTTGTCCACTATACAACACTACTCTGAAAAAAGTGAACACCATTCTTTAAAGAAATAATCTTTCAAGTGTACATAACACAGTCAAAGGATTTGGCATAGTCAATGAAGCAGAAATACATGGTTTTCTAGAACACTCTTGCTTTTTTGATGATCCAGAGGATGTTGGCAATTCGATCTCTGCTTCTTTTGCCTTTTCTAAACCAGCTTGGAACATATTAAAGTTCACGGTTCACAGTTTTGCTGAAGCCTGGCTTGGAGAATTTTGAACATTACTTTACTAGCATGTGAGATGAGTACAACTGTGCGGTACTTTGAGGCATTCTCAGCATTGACTTTTCTTTGGGATTGGAATGAAAACTGACCTTTTCCAGTTCTGTGGCTACTGCTGAGTTTTTCCAAATTTGCTGGCATATTGAGTGCAGCACCTTTCACAGCAATCGTCCTTTCAGGATTTTGAAAGAGTTCAACTGCAATTCCTCACCTCCACTAGCTTTGTTCGTAGTGGATGCTTTCTAAGGCCCACTTGACCTTCCACATTCCAGATGTCTGGCTCTAGGTCAGTGATCACACCATTCATGATTATCTGGGTCATGAAGATCTTTTTTGTAAAGTTCTTCTTTGTATTCTTGCCACATCTTCTAATACTTCTGCTTCTGTTAGGTCCATACAATTTCTGTCCTTTATCATCCCATTTTGCATGAATGTTCCCTTGGTATCTCTAATTTTCTTGAAGAGATCTCTAGCTTTCCCATTCTGTTGTTTTTCCTCTATTTCTTTGCATTGATCACTGAGGAAGGCCTTTCTTATCTCTCTTTGCTATTCTTTGGAACTTTGCATTCAGATCCTTATATCTTTCCTTTCCTCCTTTGCTTTCATGTCTCTTCTTTTCACAGCTATTTGTAAAGCCCTCCCAGACAGCCATTTTGCTTGTTTGCATTTCTTTTCCATGGGGATGGTCTTGATCTCTGTCTCCTGTACAATGTGACGAACCTCCATCCATAGTTCATCGGGCACTGTATCTATCAGATCTAGTCCCCTAAAACTATTTCTCACTTCCACTGTATTAATCATAAGGAATTTGATTTAGGCCAAATCTGAATGGTCTAGTGGTTTTCCTTACTTTCTTCATTTAAGTCTGAATTTGGCAATAAGGAGTTCATGATCCGAGCCACAGTCAGCTCCTGGTCTTGTTTTTGGTGACTGTATAGAGCTTCTTCATCTTTGGCTGCGAAGAATATAATCAATCTGATTTCTATGTTGACCAATCTGGTGATGTCGTGTGGAGAGTCTTCTCTTCTGTTGTTGGAAGAGGGTGTTTGCTATGACCAGTGACCAGTGCGTTCTCTTGGCAAAACTCTATTAGCCTCCACCCTGCTTCAATTCTGTATTCCAAGGCCAAATTTGCCTGTTACTCCATGTGTTTCTTGACTTCCTACTTTTGCTTTCCAGTCCCCTATAATAAAAAGGACATCTTTTTTGAGTGTTAATTCTAAAGGTCTTGTAGATATCATAGAACCATTCACAAACTACAGCTTCTTCTTCTTCATTACTGGTTGGGGCATAGACTTGGGTTACTGTTGTATTGAATGGTTTGCCTTGGAAACGAACAGAAATCATTCTGTCGTTTTTAAGATTGCATCCAAGTACTGCCTTTCGGACTTTTTTGTTGACCATGATGGCTACTCCATTTCTTCTAAGGGATTCCTGCCCCCAGTAGTAGATATAATGGTCACCTGAGTTAATTAACCCATTCCAGTCCATTTTAATTTGCTGATTCTAGAATGGTCGAGGTTCACTCTTGCCATCTCCTGTTTGACCACTTCCAATTTTTATTGATTCACGGACCTAACATTCCAGGTTCCTATGCAATATTGCTCTTTACAGAATCAGCCTTGCTTCTATCACCAGTCACATCTGCAACTGAGTATTGTTTTTGCTTTGCTCCATCCCTTCATTCTTTCTGGAGTTATTTTCTCCACTGATCTCCAGTAGCATATTGGGCACCTACCAACCTGGGGAGTTTCCTCTTTTAGCATCCTATCATTTTGCCTTTCATACTGTTCATTGGGGTTCTCAAGGCAAAAATACTGAAGTGGTTGCCATTCCCTTTCTCCAGTGGACCATTTTCTCTCAGACTCTCTCCACCATGACCCACCGTCTTGGGTGTTCCCCACAGGGCATGGTTTAGTTTCACTGAGTTAGACAAGGCTGTGTCCTAGTGTGATTAGATTGACTAGTTTTCTGTGATTACGGTTTCACTGCTGTGACGGACTGCATGGCAGAAAGAGTGCCGGCTGCA
>NW_020868280.1:0-24315 GCF_003369695.1 Bos indicus x Bos taurus
AGAGAAGAACAGATCATGTATACCTCAACTGCACATTCCCTGCCTTTGTAGAATGAGCCTCACTGGAAACATGATTTTGGCGTGACCTTGGGCAGTTCTAGTTTTGGAGCTGCATGGCTCTGTAGGCTGCTTCCCTGATATCTTGTGGGTCCAGGGAGCAAGTCGTTTTGTAGGACTTTTGAGGTGTTTCCAGTGCTTGAGTATTCCTAATAGTTTCCGCACCTACAGGTTATTTAGATAATGAAATCGCACTTCCTATTACTAAAGGAACTAAACAGTGAGCTTTTATACAAGCTATCTTATCTGGTACAGATACACATAGTTCAGGTGATGAGATCCTGTGAGAGGGGTGATCCAGGTTTGATAGTCATGGTCAACTTTTTCTAGGGGCATGGATAAATTTTGGGATAGTCACCACTTAAAGAACCTGTAATCAGAGGCTTTCCTGAGTAGAGTAATGTGCAATGATATCACCATGACTGGTAGGCCACGGACAGTGGATGGGTTTGGAACTCCAGGTGAAATTAGTCCAAGACATCAGGAGGGCCCAGGAAGCCACCTAGGTGACAAAACATACCTCGATTATGTTCTCAGTATTCCACATCTGAAAATGTTGACTATGTGTAATGTAGAGAACGGAAAAATTAATGCTACTAGAATCATATTCACCTTGATTGTTGTGCATTTACCTGTGTTCACAGATATGTCTAGATAATGGTGTGACCAGCTGAACATATCCTCAAGGAGAGGACTGCAGGTTGGGTGACAGAGGATCAATGTTTTGATGGTGGTTGTATATCTGTTTGTTGTAGCATCAGAATATGCATGATGTGAAGCAGTATGTGTGAATGTTAGGGTGAAAGGGCAAGTTTGTCCTCCTGCAAGTCCTCCTGCATGCACTGCCCTGCCCAGATAGGTTGAGTTCACCTAGGTGCTGTCCAGGTAGAGTAATGGACTGTTCGGGTAGAGTAATGCTCACAAAACATCCTTTATGGTGGGCTCTGGACGAGTGGCTTGCATGTAGCAGGAGTCCTTGAGCTGCCTGCCTTGTTGTCATAATGACCCTTGAGTCATCTCTGCCTCTACCATCCTTGGGACCATTTCATTCATCTTCTCCTCACAATGTGACCACAGACACCATACAGAGGGAAAGAAGTACATATTTGGAGAAGAGAGAAAGTAAAGATGCTGCTTTTCTCACTCTTCACTCCCATATATCTCAAACAAGCATAGGGTTGTGAAGAGTGTACAGGCACTCAAGGAGGGGTAATGATGAAAATCAGCTTGTTCTTATGTCCAGGGGCTGGAAATATCCTGAGTACAGTCATGGGCGTGATGGGGAGAGAGGTCCTAGCTGCTTCTCAGAGAGAGCAGGGGCTTGGGTAGATCCTCCACGGAGAGCCCTTCTGGGTAGTTCAGTTCAGTTCAGTTGCTCAGTCGTGTCGGACTCTTTGTGACCCCATGAATCACAGCAGGCCATGCCTCCCTGTCCATCACCAAATCCTGGAGTTCACCCAGACTGGAGTCCATTGTGGAGAAGGCAATGGCACCCCACTCCAGTACTCTTGCCTGGAAAATCCCATAGACAGAGGAGCCTGGTTGGCTGCAGTCCATGGGGTCCCTAAGAGTCAGACAAGACTGAATGACTTCACTTTCAATTTTCACTTTCATGCACTGGAGAAGGAAATGGCAGCCCACTCCATTGTTCTTGCCTGGAGAATCCCAGGGACGAGGGAGCCTGGTGGGCTGCCATCTATGGGGTCACACAGAGTCAGACACCACTGAAGTGACCTAGCAGCAGCATGTCCATCGAGTCAGTGATGCCATCCAGCCATCTCATCCTCTGTCGTCCTCTTCTCCTCCTGCCCCAATCCCTCCCAGCATCAGTCTTTTCCAATGAGTCAACTCTTTGCATGAGGTGTCCAGAGTACTGGAGGTTGAGCTTTAGCATCATTCCTTCCAAAGAAATCCCAGGGCTGATCTCCTTCAGAATGGACTGGTTGGATCTCCTTGCAGTCCAAGGGACTCTCAAGAGTCTTCTCCAACAACACAGTTCCAAAGCATCAATTCTTTGGTGCTCAGCCTTCTTCACAGTCCAATTGTCACATCCATACACAACTACAGGAAAAACCATAGTCTTGACTAAACGAACCTTTGTTGGCAAAGTAATGTCTCTGCTTTTCAATATGCTATCTAGGTTGGTCATAACTTACCTTCCAGGGAGTAAGCCTCTTTTAATTTCATGGCTGCAATCACCATCTGAAGGTTTTGGAGCCCCCCAAAATAAAGTCTGACACTGTTTTCACTGTTTCCCCATCTATTTCCCATGAAGTGATGGGACCAGATGCCATGATCTTCATTTTCTGAATGTTGAGCTTTAAGCCAACTTTTTCACTCTCCCCTTTCACTTTCATCAAAAGGCTTTTTAGTTCCTCTTTACTTTCTGCCATAAGGCTGGTGTCATCTGCCTATCTGAGGTTATTGATATTTGTCCCGGCAATCTTGATTGCAGCGTGTGCTTCTTCCAGTCCAGCATTTCTCATGATGTACTCTGCATAGAATTTAAATAAGCAGGGTGACAATATACAGCCTTGATGTACTCCTTTTCTTATTTGGAACCAGTCTGTTGTACCATGTCCAGTTCTATCAGTTGCTTCCTGACATGCATACAAATTTCTCAAGAGGCAGGTCAGGTGGTCTGGTATTCCCCTCCCTTTAGAATTTTCCACAGTTTATTGTGATCCACACTGTCAATGGCTTTGCATAGTCCAAAAAGCTGAAATAGATGTTCTTCTGGAACTCTCTTGCTTTTTCCGTGATGCAGCAGATGTTGGCAATTGCATCTCTGCTTCCTCTTCCTTTTCTAAAACCAGCTTGAACATCAGAAGTTCTCGGTTCTCATATTGCTGAAGCCTGGCTGGGAGAATATTGAGCATTATTTTACTAGCCTGTGAGACGAGTTCAATTGTGCGGTAGTTTGAGCATTCTTTGGCATTGCCTGTCTTTGAGATTGGAATGAAAACTGACCTTTTCCAGTCCTGTGGCCACTGCTGAGCAACTGGCACTAAAAGCGCAGGCGGCTGTGCCCAGCGCACTAAGCAGGGCGATGAGGGGCTACGCCAAGTCAGAGGTGAAAGGGCAGGCGCTGAGAGGACACCAAGCCAGAAGGGCGGCGGCCAAGAGGAGTTACCCCAGGTCTCAGGTCAGGAACAGCGGCCGAGCGTGCCAGGCTGCGATGGCACAGGAACGGCCCAGAGGAGATACGCCACATTGGAGGTCAGGGGGGCAGCCGAGAGGAGCTACCCCGTGTCCAAAATCACGGGGGGCAAGGAGAGGAGTTACCCCACGTCCGAGATCAGGGGCTGCGTCGAGAGGAGGTACCTTGCGTCCGAGGTTAGGGGGTTCGATGAGAGGAGCAGCCCCACGTCCAAAGTCGCGGGGGCAACACGAGTTGTTACCCCGTGTCCGAGGTGAGGGGCGGCAACGTGAGAAGCTACCTCGTGTCCAAGGTCAAGGCCGGCGACGAGAGGAGCTACATCGCCTCCAAGGTCAAGGGGAGCGGCCGAGTTGTGTTACCCCGCGTCTGAGGTCAGGGGCGGCAGCCGGGAGGAGTTACCCCACGCACCCAAGCCCAAGGCCAGGGGCGGCTCCCTGGAGGAGCAACCACACATCCAAGGAGCCGAGGCTGTGCAGGCACAGGAAGGCCTAGAGGAGCTTCTGGGTAGAGTTCCCTATAAAATGGTAGCTGCTCCATTCTTTTTCATGGCACCAGTGCATGTTTCGGTTGAAAATGCTCAATAGCATACACCATGCTGAGCTTTATATGCAGCATAATGGTGGAGATCCACGTGTGTTTGTTTCTCAGGCCATGAAGACTCTCGCGTTTCCCCGGTCTCAGGAATCTTCTGTGTGATTTCATTAGTCTCTGATTTCTACTGGTGGAGCTGATGTGTCCCTTGTGTGCTTGCCATAATGTCATGTGGTTCTGTGGAGCCACATGGATCCCTGCATTTTGAGAAGCCTTTGAATACTGAAATAGTCCCGATAGCATGAGGAGCTATGATTTAGAAAATGGAAGCACACAACATATTAGAAAAATAAAAGGAGGGAGAAAAACTAAAGGGAGTCAGTTTTTACCTATGGTACCTCATCCTTGTGCATTTATGCATAGAACACAGAAAGAGACCCTAAGAGAGGTGCAAACCATGTTGCTGGGCCATGGGTCAACTTTCTAGTTCCAGGACTCAATGTTGGGTGTTGTTCTCACTTAAAGAAGTGTGAACACAGCCTTACTGGGTAGAAGAATACTTAAGTGCATCACCATTCCTTGAGGCCTTGGAGTTTGAAATGGTGTGCAGCTCCAGGTGATATTATTCCAAGGTATCGGGTAGTTCTGGAAGCCACAGCCTTGTCAAACATCCCTAGATTTTGATCCCAGTTATTCAGATCTGAAAATGTGAACACGTATAATGTAGAGAATGAAAGGTACATGCTACTGGAATCACATTCACCTTGATTGCTCATCATTTACCCTATGTTCTCATATTTCTCCAGATACATGTCAACGAGGAGAAGCGATTCTCAAGAAGAGGAGGTGCATGTTGGATGTCAGTCTGTCCATGATGTCAAGAGAAATTGGTAAATCTTTGTTACAGCATCGGGATATGATGAGCAAAGGTATGTGTGCGTGTGAATGTGCAAGGGCAGTCTTCTACCCGGAAGCTCTGCTGTGTGCAGTGCCCTGCCCATTCAGGTGCAGTTCATGTACAATTGGTGTCCTGTGCCTCGAATGGGTATGGTAAGGCTCACAAGATCGTCATTTGTGGTGGATCTGGAGCAGAGATGTGGATGGATTGGTAGGTTTCACTCTGTTGTCTGCCTTTATACCATAATAACCTGGGGAGTCATCTTTGGCTGACTCATCCTCAGGATTATTTCAACTGTCCTATCCGCACTATGTGAACACAAATATTTTATAAAAGTCAAGATGATACCTAAGAGGAGAAGTGAGTAATACAAGAGGGCTTCTCTCTCTGTCTGGGAATTCATACATATCAAGAAGCCAAAGAGTCGTGGATGAGGGATACCTATTGAAGGAGGGAATCATGTTACAATAAGTAGGTGAATCTTCTCTAGGGGTGTGGATCTATATTGCGAGCAGCCTATAGAATGCAGCGGGCGGATTGATGACAATTGCCTGTAAGACTGCTTGGAGACTTGGGTTAATCCATATTTGAGACGTGTGCTGTTTGCAGGGCCTTGCCTAGAGAAGAACAGATCATGTATACCTCAACTGCACATTCCCTGCCTTTGTAGAATGAGCCTCACTGGAAACATGATTTTGGCGCGACCTTGGTGCAGTTCTAGTTTTGGAGCTGCATGGCTCTGTAGGCTGCTTCCCATGATATCTTGTGGGTCCGGGGAGCCAGTCGTTTTGTAGGACTTTTGAGGGTGTTTCCAGTGCTTGAGTATTCCTAATAGTTTCCGCACCTACAGGTTAGATAATGAAATCGCACTTCCTATTACTAAAGGAACTAAACAGTGAGCTTTTATACAAGCTATCTTATTATGGTACAGATACACATAGTTCAGGTGATGAGATCCTGTGAGAGGGGTGATCCAGGTTTGATAGTCATGGTCAACTTTTTCTAGGGGCATGGATAAATTTTGGGGATAGTCACCACTTAAAGAACCTGTAATCAGAGGCTTCCTGAGTAGAGTAATGTGCAATGATATCACCATGACTGGTAGGCCACGGACAGTGGATGGGTTTGGAACTCCAGGTGAAATTAGTCCAAGACATCAGGAGGGCCAGGAAGCCACCTAGGTGACAAACATACCTCGATTATGTTCTCAGTATTCCACATCTGAAAATGTGACTATGTGTAATGTAGAGAACGGAAAAATTAATGCTACTAGAATCATATTCACCTTGATTGTTGTGCATTTACCTGTGTTCACAGATATGTCTAGATAATGTGTAGACCAGCTGAACATATCCTCAAGGAGAGGACTTGCAGGTTGGGTGACAGAGGATCAATGTTTTGATGGTGGTTGTATATCTGTTTGTTGTAGCATCAGAATATGCATGATGTGAAGCAGTATGTGTGAATGTTAGGGTGAAAGGGCAAGTTGTCCTCCTGCAAGTCCTCCTGCATGCACTGCCCTGCCCAGATAGGTTGAGTTCACCTAGGTGCTGTCCAGGTAGAGTAATGGACTGTTCGGGTAGAGTAATGCTCACAAAACATCCTTTATGGTGGGCTCTGGACGAGTGGCTTGCATGTAGCAGGAGTCCTTGAGCTGCCTGCCTTGTTGTCATAATGACCCTTGAGTCATCTCTGCCTCTACCATCCTTGGGACCATTTCATTCATCTTCTCCTCACAATGTGACCACAGACACCATACAGAGGGAAAGAAGTACATATTTGGAGAAGAGAGAAAGTAAAGATGCTGCTTTTCTCACTCTTCACTCCCATATATCTCAAACAAGCATAGGGTTGTGAAGAGTGTACAGGCACTCAAGGAGGGGTAATGATGAAAATCAGCTTGTTCTTATGTCCAGGGGCTGGAAATATCCTGAGTACAGTCATGGGCGTGATGGGGAGAGAGGTCCTAGCTGCTTCTCAGAGAGAGCAGGGGCTTGGGTAGATCCTCCACGGAGAGCCCTTCTGGGTAGTTCAGTTCAGTTCAGTTGCTCAGTCGTGTCGGACTCTTTGTGACCCCATGAATCACAGCAGGCCATGCCTCCCTGTCCATCACCAAATCCTGGAGTTCACCCAGACTGGAGTCCATTGTGGAGAAGGCAATGGCACCCCACTCCAGTACTCTTGCCTGGAAAATCCCATAGACAGAGGAGCCTGGTTGGCTGCAGTCCATGGGGTCCCTAAGAGTCAGACAAGACTGAATGACTTCACTTTCAATTTTCACTTTCATGCACTGGAGAAGGAAATGGCAGCCCACTCCATTGTTCTTGCCTGGAGAATCCCAGGGACGAGGGAGCCTGGTGGGCTGCCATCTATGGGGTCACACAGAGTCAGACACCACTGAAGTGACCTAGCAGCAGCATGTCCATCGAGTCAGTGATGCCATCCAGCCATCTCATCCTCTGTCGTCCTCTTCTCCTCCTGCCCCCAATCCCTCCCAGCATCAGTCTTTTCCAATGAGTCAACTCTTTGCATG
The DNA here is from genome assembly GCF_003369695.1 of Bos indicus x Bos taurus. Lineage (NCBI taxonomy): Eukaryota > Metazoa > Chordata > Mammalia > Artiodactyla > Bovidae > Bos > Bos indicus x Bos taurus. The sequence goes on from NW_020868280.1 coordinate 7,180, forward strand.
AGGTGTCCAGAGTACTGGAGGTTGAGCTTTAGCATCATTCCTTCCAAAGAAATCCCAGGGCTGATCTCCTTCAGAATGGACTGGTTGGATCTCCTTGCAGTCCAAGGGACTCTCAAGAGTCTTCTCCAACAACACAGTTCCAAAGCATCAATTCTTTGGTGCTCAGCCTTCTTCACAGTCCAATTGTCACATCCATACACAACTACAGGAAAAACCATAGTCTTGACTAAACGAACCTTTGTTGGCAAAGTAATGTCTCTGCTTTTCAATATGCTATCTAGGTTGGTCATAACTTACCTTCCAGGGAGTAAGCCTCTTTTAATTTCATGGCTGCAATCACCATCTGAAGGTTTTTGGAGCCCCCCAAAATAAAGTCTGACACTGTTTTCACTGTTTCCCCATCTATTTCCCATGAAGTGATGGGACCAGATGCCATGATCTTCATTTTCTGAATGTTGAGCTTTAAGCCAACTTTTTCACTCTCCCCTTTCACTTTCATCAAAAGGCTTTTTAGTTCCTCTTTACTTTCTGCCATAAGGCTGGTGTCATCTGCCTATCTGAGGTTATTGATATTTGTCCCGGCAATCTTGATTGCAGCGTGTGCTTCTTCCAGTCCAGCATTTCTCATGATGTACTCTGCATAGAATTTAAATAAGCAGGGTGACAATATACAGCCTTGATGTACTCCTTTTCTTATTTGGAACCAGTCTGTTGTACCATGTCCAGTTCTATCAGTTGCTTCCTGACATGCATACAAATTTCTCAAGAGGCAGGTCAGGTGGTCTGGTATTCCCCTCCCTTTAGAATTTTCCACAGTTTATTGTGATCCACACTGTCAATGGCTTTGCATAGTCCAAAAAGCTGAAATAGATGTTCTTCTGGAACTCTCTTGCTTTTTCCGTGATGCAGCAGATGTTGGCAATTGCATCTCTGCTTCCTCTTCCTTTTCTAAAACCAGCTTGAACATCAGAAGTTCTCGGTTCTCATATTGCTGAAGCCTGGCTGGGAGAATATTGAGCATTATTTTACTAGCCTGTGAGACGAGTTCAATTGTGCGGTAGTTTGAGCATTCTTTGGCATTGCCTGTCTTTGAGATTGGAATGAAAACTGACCTTTTCCAGTCCTGTGGCCACTGCTGAGCAACTGGCACTAAAAGCGCAGGCGGCTGTGCCCAGCGCACTAAGCAGGGCGATGAGGGGCTACGCCAAGTCAGAGGTGAAAGGGCAGGCGCTGAGAGGACACCAAGCCAGAAGGGCGGCGGCCAAGAGGAGTTACCCCAGGTCTCAGGTCAGGAACAGCGGCCGAGCGTGCCAGGCTGCGATGGCACAGGAACGGCCCAGAGGAGATACGCCACATTGGAGGTCAGGGGGGCAGCCGAGAGGAGCTACCCCGTGTCCAAAATCACGGGGGGCAAGGAGAGGAGTTACCCCACGTCCGAGATCAGGGGCTGCGTCGAGAGGAGGTACCTTGCGTCCGAGGTTGGGGGTGCGATGAGAGGAGCAGCCCCACGTCCAAAGTCGCGGGGGCGACACGAGTTGTTACCCCGTGTCCGAGGTCAGGGGCGGCAACGTGAGAAGCTACCTCGCGTCCAAGGTCAAGGCCAGCGACGAGAGGAGCTACATCGCCTCCAAGGTCAAGGGGTGCGGCCGAGTTGTGTTACCCCGCGTCTGAGGTCAGGGGCGGCGGCCGGGAGGAGTTACCCCACGCACCGAAGCCCAAGGCCAGGGGCGGCTCCCTGGAGGAGCAACCACACATCCAAGGAGCCGAGGCTGTGCAGGCACAGGAAGGCCTAGAGGAGCTTCTGGGTAGAGTTCCCTATAAAATGGTAGCTGCTCCATTCTTTTTCATGGCACCAGTGCATGTTTCGGTTGAAAATGCTCAATAGCATACACCATGCTGAGCTTTATATGCAGCATAATGGTGGAGATCCACGTGTGTTTGTTTCTCAGGCCATGAAGACTCTCGCGTTTCCCCGGTCTCAGGAATCTTCTGTGTGATTTCATTAGTCTCTGATTTCTACTGGTGGAGCTGATGTGTCCCTTGTGTGCTTGCCATAATGTCATGTGGTTCTGTGGAGCCACATGGATCCCTGCATTTTGAGAAGCCTTTGAATACTGAAATAGTCCCGATAGCATGAGGAGCTATGATTTAGAAAATGGAAGCACACAACATATTAGAAAAATAAAAGGAGGGAGAAAAACTAAAGGGAGTCAGTTTTTACCTATGGTACCTCATCCTTGTGCATTTATGCATAGAACACAGAAAGAGACCCTAAGAGAGGTGCAAACCATGTTGCTGGGCCATGGGTCAACTTTCTAGTTCCAGGACTCAATGTTGGGTGTTGTTCTCACTTAAAGAAGTGTGAACACAGCCTTACTGGGTAGAAGAATACTTAAGTGCATCACCATTCCTTGAGGCCTTGGAGTTTGAAATGGTGTGCAGCTCCAGGTGATATTATTCCAAGGTATCGGGTAGTTCTGGAAGCCACAGCCTTGTCAAACATCCCTAGATTTTGATCCCAGTTATTCAGATCTGAAAATGTGAACACGTATAATGTAGAGAATGAAAGGTACATGCTACTGGAATCACATTCACCTTGATTGCTCATCATTTACCCTATGTTCTCATATTTCTCCAGATACATGTCAACGAGGAGAAGCGATTCTCAAGAAGAGGAGGTGCATGTTGGATGTCAGTCTGTCCATGATGTCAAGAGAAATTGGTAAATCTTTGTTACAGCATCGGGATATGATGAGCAAAGGTATGTGTGCGTGTGAATGTGCAAGGGCAGTCTTCTACCCGGAAGCTCTGCTGTGTGCAGTGCCCTGCCCATTCAGGTGCAGTTCATGTACAATTGGTGTCCTGTGCCTCGAATGGGTATGGTAAGGCTCACAAGATCGTCATTTGTGGTGGATCTGGAGCAGAGATGTGGATGGATTGGTAGGTTTCACTCTGTTGTCTGCCTTTATACCATAATAACCTGGGGAGTCATCTTTGGCTGACTCATCCTCAGGATTATTTCAACTGTCCTATCCGCACTATGTGAACACAAATATTTTATAAAAGTCAAGATGATACCTAAGAGGAGAAGTGAGTAATACAAGAGGGCTTCTCTCTCTGTCTGGGAATTCATACATATCAAGAAGCCAAAGAGTCGTGGATGAGGGATACCTATTGAAGGAGGGAATCATGTTACAATAAGTAGGTGAATCTTCTCTAGGGGTGTGGATCTATATTGCGAGCAGCCTATAGAATGCAGCGGGCGGATTGATGACAATTGCCTGTAAGACTGCTTGGAGACTTGGGTTAATCCATATTTGAGACGTGTGCTGTTTGCAGGGCCTTGCCTAGAGAAGAACAGATCATGTATACCTCAACTGCACATTCCCTGCCTTTGTAGAATGAGCCTCACTGGAAACATGATTTTGGCGCGACCTTGGTGCAGTTCTAGTTTTGGAGCTGCATGGCTCTGTAGGCTGCTTCCCATGATATCTTGTGGGTCCGGGGAGCCAGTCGTTTTGTAGGACTTTTGAGGGTGTTTCCAGTGCTTGAGTATTCCTAATAGTTTCCGCACCTACAGGTTAGATAATGAAATCGCACTTCCTATTACTAAAGGAACTAAACAGTGAGCTTTTATACAAGCTATCTTATTATGGTACAGATACACATAGTTCAGGTGATGAGATCCTGTGAGAGGGGTGATCCAGGTTTGATAGTCATGGTCAACTTTTTCTAGGGGCATGGATAAATTTTGGGGATAGTCACCACTTAAAGAACCTGTAATCAGAGGCTTCCTGAGTAGAGTAATGTGCAATGATATCACCATGACTGGTAGGCCACGGACAGTGGATGGGTTTGGAACTCCAGGTGAAATTAGTCCAAGACATCAGGAGGGCCAGGAAGCCACCTAGGTGACAAACATACCTCGATTATGTTCTCAGTATTCCACATCTGAAAATGTGACTATGTGTAATGTAGAGAACGGAAAAATTAATGCTACTAGAATCATATTCACCTTGATTGTTGTGCATTTACCTGTGTTCACAGATATGTCTAGATAATGTGTAGACCAGCTGAACATATCCTCAAGGAGAGGACTTGCAGGTTGGGTGACAGAGGATCAATGTTTTGATGGTGGTTGTATATCTGTTTGTTGTAGCATCAGAATATGCATGATGTGAAGCAGTATGTGTGAATGTTAGGGTGAAAGGGCAAGTTGTCCTCCTGCAAGTCCTCCTGCATGCACTGCCCTGCCCAGATAGGTTGAGTTCACCTAGGTGCTGTCCAGGTAGAGTAATGGACTGTTCGGGTAGAGTAATGCTCACAAAACATCCTTTATGGTGGGCTCTGGACGAGTGGCTTGCATGTAGCAGGAGTCCTTGAGCTGCCTGCCTTGTTGTCATAATGACCCTTGAGTCATCTCTGCCTCTACCATCCTTGGGACCATTTCATTCATCTTCTCCTCACAATGTGACCACAGACACCATACAGAGGGAAAGAAGTACATATTTGGAGAAGAGAGAAAGTAAAGATGCTGCTTTTCTCACTCTTCACTCCCATATATCTCAAACAAGCATAGGGTTGTGAAGAGTGTACAGGCACTCAAGGAGGGGTAATGATGAAAATCAGCTTGTTCTTATGTCCAGGGGCTGGAAATATCCTGAGTACAGTCATGGGCGTGATGGGGAGAGAGGTCCTAGCTGCTTCTCAGAGAGAGCAGGGGCTTGGGTAGATCCTCCACGGAGAGCCCTTCTGGGTAGTTCAGTTCAGTTCAGTTGCTCAGTCGTGTCGGACTCTTTGTGACCCCATGAATCACAGCAGGCCATGCCTCCCTGTCCATCACCAAATCCTGGAGTTCACCCAGACTGGAGTCCATTGTGGAGAAGGCAATGGCACCCCACTCCAGTACTCTTGCCTGGAAAATCCCATAGACAGAGGAGCCTGGTTGGCTGCAGTCCATGGGGTCCCTAAGAGTCAGACAAGACTGAATGACTTCACTTTCAATTTTCACTTTCATGCACTGGAGAAGGAAATGGCAGCCCACTCCATTGTTCTTGCCTGGAGAATCCCAGGGACGAGGGAGCCTGGTGGGCTGCCATCTATGGGGTCACACAGAGTCAGGACACCACTGAAGTGACCTAGCAGCAGCATGTCCATCGAGTCAGTGATGCCATCCAGCCATCTCATCCTCTGTCGTCCTCTTCTCCTCCTGCCCCCAATCCCTCCCAGCATCAGTCTTTTCCAATGAGTCAACTCTTTGCATGAGGTGTCCAGAGTACTGGAGGTTGAGCTTTAGCATCATTCCTTCCAAAGAAATCCCAGGGCTGATCTCCTTCAGAATGGACTGGTTGGATCTCCTTGCAGTCCAAGGGACTCTCAAGAGTCTTCTCCAACAACACAGTTCCAAAGCATCAATTCTTTGGTGCTCAGCCTTCTTCACAGTCCAATTGTCACATCCATACACAACTACAGGAAAAACCATAGTCTTGACTAAACGAACCTTTGTTGGCAAAGTAATGTCTCTGCTTTTCAATATGCTATCTAGGTTGGTCATAACTTACCTTCCAGGGAGTAAGCCTCTTTTAATTTCATGGCTGCAATCACCATCTGAAGGGATTTTGGAGCCCCCCAAAATAAAGTCTGACACTGTTTTCACTGTTTCCCCATCTATTTCCCATGAAGTGATGGGACCAGATGCCATGATCTTCATTTTCTGAATGTTGAGCTTTAAGCCAACTTTTTCACTCTCCCCTTTCACTTTCATCAAAAGGCTTTTTAGTTCCTCTTTACTTTCTGCCATAAGGCTGGTGTCATCTGCCTATCTGAGGTTATTGATATTTGTCCCGGCAATCTTGATTGCAGCGTGTGCTTCTTCCAGTCCAGCATTTCTCATGATGTACTCTGCATAGAATTTAAATAAGCAGGGTGACAATATACAGCCTTGATGTACTCCTTTTCTTATTTGGAACCAGTCTGTTGTACCATGTCCAGTTCTATCAGTTGCTTCCTGACATGCATACAAATTTCTCAAGAGGCAGGTCAGGTGGTCTGGTATACCCCTCCCTTTAGAATTTTCCACAGTTTATTGTGATCCACACTGTCAATGGCTTTGCATAGTCCAAAAAGCTGAAATAGATGTTCTTCTGGAACTCTCTTGCTTTTTCCGTGATGCAGCAGATGTTGGCAATTGCATCTCTGCTTCCTCTTCCTTTTCTAAAACCAGCTTGAACATCAGAAGTTCTCGGTTCTCATATTGCTGAAGCCTGGCTGGGAGAATATTGAGCATTATTTTACTAGCCTGTGAGACGAGTTCAATTGTGCGGTAGTTTGAGCATTCTTTGGCATTGCCTGTCTTTGAGATTGGAATGAAAACTGACCTTTTCCAGTCCTGTGGCCACTGCTGAGCAACTGGCACTAAAAGCGCAGGCGGCTGTGCCCAGCGCACTAAGCAGGGCGATGAGGGGCTACGCCAAGTCAGAGGTGAAAGGGCAGGCGCTGAGAGGACACCAAGCCAGAAGGGCGGCGGCCAAGAGGAGTTACCCCAGGTCTCAGGTCAGGAACAGCGGCCGAGCGTGCCAGGCTGCGATGGCACAGGAACGGCCCAGAGGAGATACGCCACATTGGAGGTCAGGGGGGCAGCCGAGAGGAGCTACCCCGTGTCCAAAATCACGGGGGGCAAGGAGAGGAGTTACCCCACGTCCGAGATCAGGGGCTGCGTCGAGAGGAGGTACCTTGCGTCCGAGGTTGGGGGTGCGATGAGAGGAGCAGCCCCACGTCCAAAGTCGCGGGGGCGACACGAGTTGTTACCCCGTGTCCGAGGTCAGGGGCGGCAACGTGAGAAGCTACCTCGCGTCCAAGGTCAAGGCCAGCGACGAGAGGAGCTACATCGCCTCCAAGGTCAAGGGGTGCGGCCGAGTTGTGTTACCCCGCGTCTGAGGTCAGGGGCGGCGGCCGGGAGGAGTTACCCCACGCACCGAAGCCCAAGGCCAGGGGCGGCTCCCTGGAGGAGCAACCACACATCCAAGGAGCCGAGGCTGTGCAGGCACAGGAAGGCCTAGAGGAGCTTCTGGGTAGAGTTCCCTATAAAATGGTAGCTGCTCCATTCTTTTTCATGGCACCAGTGCATGTTTCGGTTGAAAATGCTCAATAGCATACACCATGCTGAGCTTTATATGCAGCATAATGGTGGAGATCCACGTGTGTTTGTTTCTCAGGCCATGAAGACTCTCGCGTTTCCCCGGTCTCAGGAATCTTCTGTGTGATTTCATTAGTCTCTGATTTCTACTGGTGGAGCTGATGTGTCCCTTGTGTGCTTGCCATAATGTCATGTGGTTCTGTGGAGCCACATGGATCCCTGCATTTTGAGAAGCCTTTGAATACTGAAATAGTCCCGATAGCATGAGGAGCTATGATTTAGAAAATGGAAGCACACAACATATTAGAAAAATAAAAGGAGGGAGAAAAACTAAAGGGAGTCAGTTTTTACCTATGGTACCTCATCCTTGTGCATTTATGCATAGAACACAGAAAGAGACCCTAAGAGAGGTGCAAACCATGTTGCTGGGCCATGGGTCAACTTTCTAGTTCCAGGACTCAATGTTGGGTGTTGTTCTCACTTAAAGAAGTGTGAACACAGCCTTACTGGGTAGAAGAATACTTAAGTGCATCACCATTCCTTGAGGCCTTGGAGTTTGAAATGGTGTGCAGCTCCAGGTGATATTATTCCAAGGTATCGGGTAGTTCTGGAAGCCACAGCCTTGTCAAACATCCCTAGATTTTGATCCCAGTTATTCAGATCTGAAAATGTGAACACGTATAATGTAGAGAATGAAAGGTACATGCTACTGGAATCACATTCACCTTGATTGCTCATCATTTACCCTATGTTCTCATATTTCTCCAGATACATGTCAACGAGGAGAAGCGATTCTCAAGAAGAGGAGGTGCATGTTGGATGTCAGTCTGTCCATGATGTCAAGAGAAATTGGTAAATCTTTGTTACAGCATCGGGATATGATGAGCAAAGGTATGTGTGCGTGTGAATGTGCAAGGGCAGTCTTCTACCCGGAAGCTCTGCTGTGTGCAGTGCCCTGCCCATTCAGGTGCAGTTCATGTACAATTGGTGTCCTGTGCCTCGAATGGGTATGGTAAGGCTCACAAGATCGTCATTTGTGGTGGATCTGGAGCAGAGATGTGGATGGATTGGTAGGTTTCACTCTGTTGTCTGCCTTTATACCATAATAACCTGGGGAGTCATCTTTGGCTGACTCATCCTCAGGATTATTTCAACTGTCCTATCCGCACTATGTGAACACAAATATTTTATAAAAGTCAAGATGATACCTAAGAGGAGAAGTGAGTAATACAAGAGGGCTTCTCTCTCTGTCTGGGAATTCATACATATCAAGAAGCCAAAGAGTCGTGGATGAGGGATACCTATTGAAGGAGGGAATCATGTTACAATAAGTAGGTGAATCTTCTCTAGGGGTGTGGATCTATATTGCGAGCAGCCTATAGAATGCAGCGGGCGGATTGATGACAATTGCCTGTAAGACTGCTTGGAGACTTGGGTTAATCCATATTTGAGACGTGTGCTGTTTGCAGGGCCTTGCCTAGAGAAGAACAGATCATGTATACCTCAACTGCACATTCCCTGCCTTTGTAGAATGAGCCTCACTGGAAACATGATTTTGGCGCGACCTTGGTGCAGTTCTAGTTTTGGAGCTGCATGGCTCTGTAGGCTGCTTCCCATGATATCTTGTGGGTCCGGGGAGCCAGTCGTTTTGTAGGACTTTTGAGGGTGTTTCCAGTGCTTGAGTATTCCTAATAGTTTCCGCACCTACAGGTTAGATAATGAAATCGCACTTCCTATTACTAAAGGAACTAAACAGTGAGCTTTTATACAAGCTATCTTATTATGGTACAGATACACATAGTTCAGGTGATGAGATCCTGTGAGAGGGGTGATCCAGGTTTGATAGTCATGGTCAACTTTTTCTAGGGGCATGGATAAATTTTGGGGATAGTCACCACTTAAAGAACCTGTAATCAGAGGCTTCCTGAGTAGAGTAATGTGCAATGATATCACCATGACTGGTAGGCCACGGACAGTGGATGGGTTTGGAACTCCAGGTGAAATTAGTCCAAGACATCAGGAGGGCCAGGAAGCCACCTAGGTGACAAACATACCTCGATTATGTTCTCAGTATTCCACATCTGAAAATGTGACTATGTGTAATGTAGAGAACGGAAAAATTAATGCTACTAGAATCATATTCACCTTGATTGTTGTGCATTTACCTGTGTTCACAGATATGTCTAGATAATGTGTAGACCAGCTGAACATATCCTCAAGGAGAGGACTTGCAGGTTGGGTGACAGAGGATCAATGTTTTGATGGTGGTTGTATATCTGTTTGTTGTAGCATCAGAATATGCATGATGTGAAGCAGTATGTGTGAATGTTAGGGTGAAAGGGCAAGTTGTCCTCCTGCAAGTCCTCCTGCATGCACTGCCCTGCCCAGATAGGTTGAGTTCACCTAGGTGCTGTCCAGGTAGAGTAATGGACTGTTCGGGTAGAGTAATGCTCACAAAACATCCTTTATGGTGGGCTCTGGACGAGTGGCTTGCATGTAGCAGGAGTCCTTGAGCTGCCTGCCTTGTTGTCATAATGACCCTTGAGTCATCTCTGCCTCTACCATCCTTGGGACCATTTCATTCATCTTCTCCTCACAATGTGACCACAGACACCATACAGAGGGAAAGAAGTACATATTTGGAGAAGAGAGAAAGTAAAGATGCTGCTTTTCTCACTCTTCACTCCCATATATCTCAAACAAGCATAGGGTTGTGAAGAGTGTACAGGCACTCAAGGAGGGGTAATGATGAAAATCAGCTTGTTCTTATGTCCAGGGGCTGGAAATATCCTGAGTACAGTCATGGGCGTGATGGGGAGAGAGGTCCTAGCTGCTTCTCAGAGAGAGCAGGGGCTTGGGTAGATCCTCCACGGAGAGCCCTTCTGGGTAGTTCAGTTCAGTTCAGTTGCTCAGTCGTGTCGGACTCTTTGTGACCCCATGAATCACAGCAGGCCATGCCTCCCTGTCCATCACCAAATCCTGGAGTTCACCCAGACTGGAGTCCATTGTGGAGAAGGCAATGGCACCCCACTCCAGTACTCTTGCCTGGAAAATCCCATGGACAGAGGAGCCTGGTTGGCTGCAGTCCATGGGGTCCCTAAGAGTCAAGAAGCCTGAATGACTTCACGTTAACTTTTGACTTTCATGCACTGGAGAAGGAAATGGCAGCCCACTCCATTGTTCTTGCCTGGAGAATCCCAGGGACGGGGGAGCCTTGTGGGCTTCCGTCTATGGGGTCACACAGACTCGGACATCACTGAAGTGACTTAGCAGCAGCATGTCCATCGAGTCAGTGATGCCATCCAGCCATCTCATCCTCTGTCGTCCCCTTCTCCTCCTGCCCCGAGCATCAGTCTTTTCCAATGAGTCAACTCTTCGCCTGAGGTGGCCAAAGTGCTGGAGGTTGAGCTTTAGCATCATTTCTTCCAAAGATATCCCAGGGCTGATCTCCTTCAGAATGGACTGGTTGGATCTTCTTGCAGTCCAAGGGACTCTCAAGAGGCTTCTCCAATACCACAGTTCAAAAGCATCAATTCTTCAGTGCTCAGCCTTCTTCATAGTCCAACTGTCCTATCCATACATGACCACAGGAAAAACCATAACCTTGACTAGACGAACCTTTGTTGGCAAAGTAATGTCTCTGCTTTTGAATATGCTTTCTAGGTTGGTCAAACTTTCCTTCCAAGGAGTAAGCTTCTTTCAGTTTAATGGCTGCAATCACCATCTGAAGGGATTTTGGAGCCCCCCAAATATAAAGTCTCACACTGTTTCTACTGTTTCCCCATCTATTTCCCATGAAGTGATGGGACCAGATGCCATGATCTTCATTTTCTGAATGTTGAGCTTTAAGCCAACTTTTTCACTCTCCACTTCCACTTTCATCAAAAGGCTTTTTAGTTCCTCTTTACTTTCTGCCATAAGGGTGGTGTCATCTGCCTGTCTGAGGTTATTGATCCTTCTCCCGGCAATCTTGATTGCAGCGTGTGCTTCTTCCAGTCCAGTGTTTCTCATGATGTATTCTGCATAGAATTTAAATAAGCAGGGTGACAATATACAGCCTTGACGTACTCCTTTTCCTATTTGGAACCAGTCTGTTGTACCATGTCTAGTTCTAACAGCTGCTTCTGACCTGCATACACATTTCTCAAGAGGCAGGTCAGGTGGTCTGGTATTCCCCTCCCTTTAGAATTTTCCACAGTTTATTGTGATCCACACTGTCAAAGGCTTTGCATAGTCAAAACAGAAATAGATGTTCTTCTGGAACTCTCTTGCTTTTTCCGTGATCCAGCAGATGTTGGCAGTTGCATCCCTGGTTCCTCTTCCTTTTCTAAAACCAGCTTGAACATCAGAAGTTCTCGGTTCTTATATTGCTGAAGCCTGCTTGGTGAATTTTGAGCATTAATTTACTAGCCTGTGAGATGAGTTCAATTGTGCGGTGGTTTGAGCATTCTTTGGAATTGCGTATCTTTGAGACTGGAATGAAAACTGACCTTTTCCAGTCCTGTGGCCACTGCTGAGGAACTGGCGCACTAAGCGCAGGCGGCTGTGCCTGGCGCACTAAGCCCGGCCATAAGGAGCTGCCGCACGTCAGAGGTCAAAGGGCAGATGCTGAGAAGACAGCATGCCCGAAGGGCGGCGGCCAAGAGGAGTTACCCGACGTCTGACGTCAGGAAGAGAGGCCGAGAGTGCCAGGCTGCGTCGTCACAGGAACGGCCGAGAGGAGCTACCCCTCTTCGGAGGTCAGGAGCCGGCCGCGAGGCGTTCCCCCCGCGACCGAAGTCAGGGGGGCGACGAGAGGAGTTACCCCGCGTCCGAAGTCAGGGTCTGGGAGGAGAGGAGCTACCTCGCTTCTGAGGTCAGGGGGTGCGGCCGATTTGTGTTTCCCCACGTCCGAGGTCAGGTGGGGCGGCCGAGAGGAGTTACCCCGCGTCCGAGGTCAGGGCCGGATGCCGGAAGGAGCTACCCCAGGCCCCCAAGCCCGAGGCCAGGGGCGGCTCCCGGGAGGAGCAACCACACGTCCAAGGAGCCGAGGCTGTGTGGGCACAGGAGGGCCTAGAGGAGCTTCTGGGTAGAGTTCCCTATAAAACAGCAGCTGCTCTATTCTGTTTCATGGCACCAGTGCGTGTTTTGGTCGAAATGCTCAATAGGATACACCATGCTGAGCTTTGTATGCAGTATAATGGTGGAGATCCAAGTGTGTTTGTTTCTCTATGGTAAAGCCATGAAGACACTGGCATTTCCCCGGTCTCAGGAATATTCTGTGTGATTTCATTAGTTTCTGATTTCTAGTGGTGAGCTGATGTGTGCCTTGTGTGCTTGCCATGATGTCATGAGGTTCTGTGGAGCCACGTGGATCCCTGCATTTTGAGAAGCCTTTGAATACTGAAATAGTCCCGATATAGCATGAGGAGCTATGATTTAGAAAATGGAAGCACACAACATATTAGAAAAATAAAAGGAGGGAGAAAAACTAAAGGGAGTCAGTTTTTACCCATGGTACCTCATCCTTGTGCATTTATGCACAGAACACAGAAAGAGACCCTGAGAGAGGTGCAAACCATGTTGCTGGGCCATGGGTCAACTTTCTAGTTCCAGGACTCAATGTTGGGTGTTGTTCTCACTTAAAGAAGTGTGAACACAGCCTTACTGGGTAGGAGAATACTTAAGTGCATCACCATTCCTCGAGGCCTTGTAATTTGAAATGGTGTGCCGCTCCAGGTGATATTATTCCAATGTAATGGGTAGTTCTGGAAGCCACAGACCTGTCACAATTTACCTAGATTTTGATCCCAGTTATTCAGATCTGAAAATGTGAACACGTATAATGTAGAGAATGGAAGGTAAATGCTACTGGAATCACCTTCACCTTGCTTGCTGATCATTTACCATATGTGCCCATATTTGTCCAGATACATGTCAACCAGCTGAAGCGATTCTCAAGAAGAGGAGGTGCATGTTGGATGTCAGTCTGTCCATGATGTCAAAAGAGACTGGTAAAAATTTTGTTGCAGCATCGGGATATGATGAGCAAAGGTATGTGTGGTGTGAAGGTGAAAGGGCAGTCTTCTACCCGGAAGCTCTGCTGTGTGCAGTGCCCTGCCCATTCAGGTGCAGTTCACGTACAATTGGTGTCCTGTGCCTCGAATGGGTATGGTAAGGCTCACAAGATCGTCATTTGTGGTGGATCTGGAGCAGAGATGTGGATGGATTGGTAGGTTTCAGTCTGTTGTCTGCCTTTATACCATAATAACCTGGGGAGTCATCTTTGGCTGACGCATCCTCAGGATTATTTCAACTGTCCTATTCGCACTATGTGAACAGAAATATTTTATAAAAGTCAAGATGATACCTAAGAGGAGAAGTGAGTAATACAAGAGGGCGTCTCTCTCTGTCTGGGAGTTCATACATATCAGAAGCCATAGAGTTGTGGATGATGGATACCTATTGAAGGAGGGAATCAGTTACAGTAAGTAGGTGAATCTTCTCTAGGGGTGTGGATCTATATTGCGAGCAGCCTATAGAATGCAGCGGTCGGATTGATGACAATTGCCTGTAAGACTGCCTGGAGACTTGGGTTAATCCATATTTGAGATCTGTGCTGTTTGCAGTGCCCTGCCTAGAGAAGAACAGATCATGTATACCTCAACTACACATTACCCTGCCTTTGTAGAATGAGCCTCACTGGAAACATGATTTTGGCGTGACCTTGGGCGCAGTTCTAGTTTTGGAGCTGCATGGCTCTGTGGGCTGCTTCCCATGATATCTTGGGGTCCAGGGAGCCAGCCGTTTTGTAGGCCTTTTGGAGGGTGCTTCCAGTGCTTGAGTATTCCTAATAGTTTCAGCACTTACAGGTTAGATAATGGAATCGCACTTCCTAGTAGAAAGGAACTAAACGGAATGAGCTTTTATCGAAGCTATTTCATCCTGGTACAGATACACTTAGGTCAGGTCATGAGATCCTGTGAGAGGGGTGATCCAGGTTTGATAGTCATGGTCACTTTTTCTAGGGGCATGGATAAATTTTGGGGATAGTCACCACTTAAAGAACCTGTAATCAGAGGCTTCCTGAGTAGAGTAATGTGCAATGATATCACCATGACTGGTAGGCCACGGACAGTGGATGGGTTTGGAACTCCAGGTGAAATTAGTCCAAGACATCAGGAGGGCCAGGAAGCCACCTAGGTGACAACATACCTCGATTATGTTCTCAGTATTCCACATCTGAAAATGTGACTATGTGTAATGTAGAGAACGGAAAAATTAATGCTACTAGAATCATATTCACCTTGATTGTTGTGCATTTACCTGTGTTCACAGATATGTCTAGATAATGTGTAGACCAGCTGAACATATCCTCAAGGAGAGGACTTGCAGGTTGGGTGACAGAGGATCAATGTTTTGATGGTGGTTGTATATCTGTTTGTTGTAGCATCAGAATATGCATGATGTGAAGCAGTATGTGTGAATGTTAGGGTGAAAGGGCAAGTTGTCCTCCTGCAAGTCCTCCTGCATGCACTGCCCTGCCCAGATAGGTTGAGTTCACCTAGGTGCTGTCCAGGTAGAGTAATGGACTGTTCGGGTAGAGTAATGCTCACAAAACATCCTTTATGGTGGGCTCTGGACGAGTGGCTTGCATGTAGCAGGAGTCCTTGAGCTGCCTGCCTTGTTGTCATAATGACCCTTGAGTCATCTCTGCCTCTACCATCCTTGGGACCATTTCATTCATCTTCTCCTCACAATGTGACCACAGACACCATACAGAGGGAAAGAAGTACATATTTGGAGAAGAGAGAAAGTAAAGATGCTGCTTTTCTCACTCTTCACTCTCCCATATATCTCAAACAAGCATAGGGTTGTGAAGAGTGTACAGGCACTCAAGGAGGGGTAATGATGAAAATCAGCTTGTTCTTATGTCCAGGGGCTGGAAATATCCTGAGTACAGTCATGGGCGTGATGGGGAGAGAGGTCCTAGCTGCTTCTCAGAGAGAGCAGGGGCTTGGGTAGATCCTCCACGGAGAGCCCTTCTGGGTAGTTCAGTTCAGTTCAGTTGCTCAGTCGTGTCGGACTCTTTGTGACCCCATGAATCACAGCAGGGCCATGCCTCCTGTCCATCACCAAATCCTGGAGTTCACCCAGACTGGAGTCCATTGTGGAGAAGGCAATGGCACCCCACTCCAGTACTCTTGCCTGGAAAATCCCATAGACAGAGGAGGCCTGGTTGGCTGCGTCCATGGGGTCCCTAAGAGTCAGACAAGACTGAATGACTTCACTTTCAATTTTCACTTTCATGCACTGGAGAAGGAAATGGCAGCCCACTCCATTGTCTTGCCTGGAGAATCCCAGGGACGAGGAGCTGGTGGGCTGCCATCTATGGGGTCACACAGAGTCAGACACCACTGAAGTGACCTAGCAGCGCATGTCCATCGAGTCAGTGATGCCATCCAGCCATCTCATCCTCTGTCATCCTTCTTCTCCTCCTGCCCCCAATCCCCTCCCCAGCATCAGTCTTTTCCAATGAGTCAACTCTTTGCATGCGGTGTCCAAAGTACTGGAGGTTGAGCTTTAGCATCATTCCTTCCAAAGAAATCCCAGGGCTGATCTCCTTCAGAATGGACTGGTTTGGTTCTCCTTGCAGTCCAAGGGGACTCTCAGAGTCTTCTCCAACAACACAGTTCCAAAGCATCAATTCTTGGTGCTCAGCCTTCTTCACAGTCCAATTGTCACATCCATACACAACTACAGGAAAAAACCATAGTCTTGACTACTAAACGAACTTTGTTGGCAAAGTAATGTCTCTGCTTTTCATATGCTATCTAGGTTGGTCATAACTTACCTTCCAAGGAGTAAGCCTCTTTTAATTTCATGGCTGCAATCACCATCTGAAGGGATTTTGGAGCCCCCCAAAATATAAAGTCTGACACTGTTTTCACTGTTTCCCCATCTATTTCCCATGAAGTGATGGGACCAGGATGCCATGATCTTCATTTTCTGAATGTTGAGCTTTAAGCCAACTTTTTCACTTCCCCTTTCACTTTCATCAAAAGGCTTTTTAGTTCCTCTTTACTTTCTGCCATAAGGCTGGTGTCATCTGCCTATCTGAGGTTATTGATATTTGTCCCGGCAATCTTGATTGCAGCGTGTGCTTCTTCCAGTCCCAGCATTTCTCATGATGTACTCTGCATAGAATTTAAATAACAGGGTGTCAATATACAGCCTTGACGTACTCCTTTTCCTATTTGGAACCAGTCTGTTGCACCATGTCCAGTTCTAACAGTTGCTCCTGACCTGCAGACAAATTTCTCAAGAGGCAGGTCAGGTGGTCTGGTATTCCCTCCTTTAGAATTTTCCACAGTTTATTGTGATCCACACTGTAAAGGCTTTGCATAGTCAAAAATGAAGACACAGATGTTCTTCTGGAACTCTCTTGCTTTTTCTGTGATCCAGCAGATGTTGGCAGTTGCATGTCTGCTTCCTCTTCCTTTTCTAAAACCAGTTTGAACATCAGAATTTCTCGGTTCTCATATTTGCAGAAGCCTGGCTGGGAGAATTTTGAGCATTATTTTACTAGCCTGTGAGATGAGTTAAATTGTGCGGCAGGTTTGAGCATTCTGTGGCATTACCTGTCTTTGAGATTGGAATGCAAACTGACCTTTTCCAGTCCTGTGGCCACAGCTTAGGCAACTGGCGCACTAAGCGCAGGCGGCGCAAGGGGCTCACTAAGTGCAGGCAGCTGCGCCACCGCACTAAGCTTGGCCATGAGGAGCTAACCCCACATCAGAGGTCAAAGGGCAGGTGCTGAGAGGACAGCATGCCAGAAAGGGCGGCGGCCAAGAGGAGTTACCCACGTCTGAGGTCAGGAACAGCCGCCGAAAGTGCCAGGCTGTGATGGCACAGGAAGGCCCAGAGGAGCTACCCCGCCTCAGAGGTCAGGGGGCACCGAGAGCAGCTACCCCGCATCCGAACTCATGGGGGGCGATAAGAGGAGTTACCCCGTGTCCGAG
>NW_020868281.1:0-15856 GCF_003369695.1 Bos indicus x Bos taurus
TTACGAGCAGTTACTTCTGTCTGATCTAGAGGTTGCTTATGGTATGAACCTAAAACACATGTTATTAAAATTATGTGCATCTCCATACCCAGTATATAATGATAAAGTGAAGACATGATAAATTATAATAAAAGTTGTCCAGAAAGGGCAGAATAAACCATCCAGAACAATCACTACTCCATAGAAGTTACTGGAGTCTACTGGGCACACATTATGAAAACCTCCTAATTGGGGGAGAGAAGAAGATCCTTTGACTCTGATTTTGTTCTCTAGTAACACTCCCTTAAAATTTGTCATGGTTTCTTCCTCTGTTCTTTAGGAAGTACTTTTCCTTCTGTTATCCCGCATGGCCAAAGCTAACATGTATAAGAGGGAGTGTGTCCTCTTTGGGGAAATAAAACTGTAACACCTGCTTTTGTCGGAGATTTATCAAATACCCTTGGGTTATTTCAGTACAGGGTTTTAAGACTCAACAAGCAGTCATAGACTGTTTTTAGACTAGACTTGCTGTTTCTTTGGCAATACAGTTTATTCAAAAGGTTAGAAAGGTTTTTATCTGTTTGCTTCCAGACAGTTCCATGTGGCAATAAACACAAGTTTGTACTTAAAATTATTCCCAAGTTTGACTTTTCCTATATTATCTCCATCCACATGCTCTCTGATTAACCACAGCCACCTTGAGGCTACAGACACTAAGAGTCTTGGATAATATTCTTAATCTGAATTTTTTTCCCTGCAAAACGGAGTCACTTAATTTAAAAGCTTCCTTGGACTTTTGTTTTTCAAGGTTTTCTTTATGCTTTATCTCTTTCTATTTATGATCCAGAGCAATCACCTTTTCCAAACATGTCATGCCCTTAATTAGTGGACTTTCTCCATTCCCTTTGCTCTCTTTCTGAAAATCAGCAGCTTTTTAAATTGGCAGCTCCCTTTGTTGTAATGACTTCTAAAAAGCAACTCAGAATAGCTGATGGATAATATCACTCTGACTCTTCCAGGCACTATCTTAAAATTGTTGGCTCAGTAAGTATGTGGTCTTCATTTCAAGTTATTGCAGATGAATTTTTACTAAATGTTTTACCACAAAATAGTATGACTCACCCCTCTTCAAGCTTGCTTTTTTAAGTTCATTTGTCTCCTGACTCCTAACCACTACATCAGTAGTAGCACATGATCAATTTTGCTTTTGTTGTTAAGTAATACCATCCTTCTAGGTTGGAACTTCTGTACTAGTAAAAACAGACCACTGCTGTCACAATTCCAAAATTTTAGTAGTTTAACCCAACATATGTTTGTTTCTCATTCACATAAGAGCCTAATGTAGTACTGGAATGTTTTCAACCAAGTTGGATTTCACAGAGCTAGGTGCCTCCAAAATGTCTTTGTGACACTGTAAGGCCTCTAGCTTGGCTCACTGGGGAAAGACAGAGAGTAGAAAATCCTGCTACTGTTTTTAATGATCCAGGCCATAGGTGATATTCATGGCTTCTGCCTACACTTCATTAGGTTGTAAGAGAAAGAGATCAGTCAAATGCAGCTCCACAATTGTTGGTCAGAACTACTGAGTGAACTATAGCACCGTTTAATTAAATGAGAAATGCTGACTGAGATCAAGTGATTTTGGAGAGTGTGGGGATCCAAGTGTTCAATTTACAATACCAAGTGTGAGATCCTTAAGAGACATTCAAGTGGAGATGTTAATTAAGTAGATGTATGTACAAGTCTGGGCTTTAGGGGTAGTGCCAGTGTTTGTGGAATAAATTTAGGAGCCATCAGGAAATGGAAGATACTTAAAGTCACAGGACCCAGTTCAGTTCATTGTGGCATTATACACAGTACGGCAAGAAAAAAGGGCCAAAGTCAGACTTCTGGGCATTCCAACATTTAGAAATAAGTCTGGAGAATCTGGCAAAGAAGTTTAAAAAGGAAGTGAAACTGGGAGAGTGGCAAGTCTGAAATTCCAAATAAAAAAAAGTGCTTCAGTGAAAGAGATCAATGGTCCTTGAGATCATTTAAGATGATAACCAAGAGTAAAGCATTGGATTTGGCTAGATGAAGCCTATCTACTGAGGCAGTGACTTTGGACTGGTTGGGAGAAAAGCTGAATTTATTTCGTTTTAGAGAAAATGGAGCAGGGAAATGGGCATGAGCTGGAGTAAGGGAATCAAGGAGCCATATTAAGGAGTGAAGCATGAAAATGTATGTGTAAATAGTCAAGAAAGGAAAATTCAAGAGATAAGAACAGAAGCATAATTATATATAACAAAATGTGATTGAGAGAAGAAAATGGATGGAACTTTTGTACATACAAAGAGAGTTGGTCTTACAAAAAGTTCACCATTTTTGAAGAGAAAACAAGTTGGGTTTTTGAATTTGTGGTGGAAATATGCAGACATCTCTATTCTAAATTCCTTTAATTGTTTTCAGAGAAAAAGAAAGAAGTAGGATAACCAATTTAGAGTGAGGAGTGGGCTTTTGATGAGGGGAAAAAGGAAAAATAACTTTCTCAGTAAAGGTTACCATTGTTCTTAGTTCTGATGCTGGGATTAAAATGTAAGCTTCAGCTAAAGCATGAACAATGAGGCATCTGAAAAGGAACATTCCTTGGTGGTGGTGGTGGTTGGATCTTAGCTGGTTGCTGGGTGGGAAGTGCTTAGCCTGATGCTGGCCTAAGCAAAAGCACAGATTTTTGTTAGATTTGGTTGGCTTCAGAATACGAGTTGACTGCGGCTGAAACTTGAACTTTATAGAAAGAGTTGAAGCAGAGAGCTGCTTTTCAACTTCAAGGAAGCTGATCCTCACACATTGCATTGAATGATGCTTCTGAAAGTAGCTTTGGTAAAAGAACATTTGGCTTTTGTTTTTATTTTTTTGAACTACAAAGTTGTCTTGGGCTCACACTTTTGTAAAATACAATGCAAATAAACTATTTACAAAGTTGAATGAGAATTCATATAAAATGCAAGACTTAATATTTGATTGTTCTTTTAGACAGAAAAAATATGTATGTATGACTCCAAGTAGACATAAAACCATGAAAAATAAAAAATTACTAATTTAAAGGCATTGATTGAAACTGTTTGTATATGTGATTATTTTTTAAGAGATTATATCTCTATCTCATTTTATTTTTTTGAATGGGAGAACAGATTACAGATTTATGTAATAGAAGTTTTACGTAACACGAGAGCCTCCATAACGAAATGAAGACCTGAAGAATATGTGAATATAGAAAATCTCACTTATATAGTCATGACTTTATGGTCTTCTGTTGTGAATCAATAAAACTTACATGTGAAATACTGATTCCCATATAAAGCACCTAAAAATCATTCTTGGACCCAATCTATGTGTATCAGTATTTAAGAGTTTTATAGTTACAAATGAGCTTCTTTTCTTTTGCTTGCTAACTTATCTAATTTAGGTTGAATGAATATTCTTATAGGATATTGTTGTTCAGTTACTCAGTCATGTTCATGTCTTTGCAATCCTATGCACTGCAGCATGCCAAGCTTCCATGTCCTTCATCATCTCCCAGAACTTGCTTAAATTCATGTCCATTGAGTCAAGGATGCCATCCAACCATCTTGTCCTCTGTCATAAACTTCTCTTCCTGCCTTTAATCTTTCCCAGCATCAAGGGTCTTTCTAATGAGTTTGGCTCTTTGCATCAAGTGGCCAAAGTATTGGAGTTTCAGCTTTAGCATCAGTCCTTCCAATGAATAATTCAGACTTGGTTTCCTTTAGGATGGACTGGTTTGATCTCCTTTTAGTCCAAGGGACTCTCAAGTGTCTTCTCCAACACTCCAGATAAAAAGCATCAATTCTTCAGCACTCAGCCTTCTTTATGAGCCAACTCTCACATCCATACATGAATACTGGAAAAACCACAGCTTTGACCATACAGACGTTTGCTGGCAAGTGATGTCTTTGCTGTTTAATATGCTGTCTTGGTTTGTCGTAGCTTTTCTTCCAAGGAGCAAGCATCTTTTAATTTCATGGCTGCAGTCACCATCTGCAATGATTTTGGAGCCACAGAATATAAAGTCTCTCACCGTTTCCATTGTTTCCCCCATCTATTTGCTGTGAACTGATGGGACCAGAGATGATGATCTTCATTTTTTGAATGTTGAGTTTTAAGCCCAGCTTTTTCACCCTCTTCTTTCAGTTTCATCAAGAGGCTCTTTAGTTCTTCTTCAATTTCTGCCATAAGTGTGGTGTCATCTACATATAAGAGACTGTTGGTATTTCTCCCAGCCAATCTTGATTCCAGCTTGTGCCTTCCTCCAGCCTGGCATTTTGCATGATATACTCTGCATATAAGTTAAATAAGCAGGGTGTCAATATACAGCCTTGAGGTACTCCTTTTCTAATTTGGAATCAGTCTGTTGTTCCATGTCCAGTTCTAACTGTTGCCTTCTCGACCTTCATACAGATTTCTCAGGAGGCAGGTAAGATTGTCTAGTATTCCCATCTCTTGAAGAATTTTCCACAGTTTTGTTGTGATCCACATAGTCAAAGGGGTTCCCTGATAGCTCAGATAGTAAAGAGTCTGCCTGCAGTGCAGGAGACGGGTTTGACCCCTGGGTAGGAAAGATCCCCTGAAAGATCCACTCCAGTATTCCTGCCTGGAAAATCCCATGGATGGAGGAGCCTGGAAGATTACAGTCTATGGGGTGCAAAGAGTCAGACATGACTGAGTCACTTCACTTTCACATAGTCAAAGGCCTTTAACATAGTCAGTGAAGCAGAAGTAGATGTTTTTCTGGAATTCTTCTTTCTTTTTCTATGATCTATTTGATATTGGCAGTTTGATCTCTGGTTCCTCTACCTTTCTGAATCCAACTTGAACATCTGGAAGTTCTCAGTTAACGTACTTTTGAAGCCAGCTTGGAGAATTTTGAGCGTTACTTTGCTAGCATGTGAAATAAGTGCATTTGTGTGGTAGTTTGAACATTCTTTGGCATTGCCCTTCTCTGGGGTTGGAATGAAACTGACATTTTCCAGTCCTTTGGCCAGTGCTGAGTTTTCCATATTTGCTGACATATTGAGTGCAGCAGTTTAAATAGCATCATCTTCTAGGATTTAGCTCATCTAGAATTTGATCACTTTCACTAGCTTTGTTTTTAGTGATATTTCCTAAGGCCCACTTAACTTTGCACTCAAGATGTTTGGCTCTAGATGAGTGATCACACCATTGTGGTTATCTGAGTTTTATTGAGATCTTTTAGTATAGTTGTGTATATTTTTGCCACTCTTATTATTATCTTCTGCTTTTGTTAGATCCATACCATTCCCATTCTTTATTGTGCCCATCTTTGTATGAAATGTTCCCTTGGTATCTCTAATTTTCTTGAAGGATCTCTAGTCTTTCCCATTCTATTGTTTTCCTCTATTTCTATGCCTTATTCACTTAGGAAGGCTTTTTTTTTTTTTTTTTATCTTTCCTTGCTATTCTTTGGAACTCTGCATTTAGATGGATGTATCTTTTCTTTTTCCTTTGCTTTTCACTTCTCTTCTTTTCTCAGCTATTTGTAAGGCCTCCTCAGACAACCATTTGCCTTTTTGCATTTCTTTTTCCTAGGGATGGTTTTGATCACCAACATACTGTACAATGTTATGAACCTCTGTCCATAGTTCTTCAGGTACTCTATCAGATCTAATCCCTTGACTCTATTTGTATTTCCACTGAATAATTGTAAGGGATTTCATTTACAGGGATAATGATATATAATGTATGCAGGTCAAGGAGCAACAGTTAGAACTTGACATGGAACAATAGACTGGTTCAAAATTGGGAAAGGAGTATGTCAAAGCTGTATATTGTCGCCCCACTTATTTAATTTATATTCAGAGTACATCATGAGAAATTCTGGGCTGGAGGAAGCACAAACTAGAATGGAGATTGCTGGGAAACATATCAACAACATCAGATATGCAGATGACAACATCCTTATGGAAAAAGCAAAGAGTAACTAAAGGAACTCTTGATGAAACTGAAAGAGGAGAGTGATAAATCTGGCTAAAAACTCAACATTCAGAAAAAGAAGATCATGTCATCTGGTCCCATCAGTTCATGGCATATAGATGGGGAAACAATAGAAATGGTGAGAGACTTTATTTTCTGGGGCTCCAAAATTATTGCAGATGGTGACTGCACCCATGAAATTAAAATATGCTTGTTCCTTGGAAGAAAAGCTATGATGAAAATAGACAGTGTATTAAAAAACTGAGACATTTCTTTGCCAACAAAGGTCTGTATAGTCAAAGCTCTTATTTTTCCAGTAATCATGTTGAGTTGGACCATAAAGAAGGCTGAGTGCTGAAGAACTGATGCTTTTGAACTGTGGTGTTGGAGAAGACTCTTGAGAGTCCCTTGGACTGAAAAGAGATCAAACCAGTCCATCCTAAAGGAAACCAAATCTGAATAGTCATTGGAAGGACTGATGCTAAAGCTGAAGCTCCAGTACTTTGGCCACCTGATGTGAAAAGCCAGAAAAGACTCTGATGCTGAGAAAGATTGAAGGCAGGAGGAGAAGGTTACGACAGAGGACCAGGGTGGCTGGGTGGCATCGCTGACTCGATGGACATGAGTTTGATCAAACTCTGGAAGACGCTGAGGGACAGAGGCGCCTGGCATGCTGCAGTCCATGGGGTTTCAAAGAGCTGGACACAACAGAGCGACAGCAACAAGTGATATCTAAACTGTTTCTATGCTTGTTTCTCATTCTCCTTGATTTTAACTCTCATGGTGCGGGAATCAGTTTCATATAAGTATGTTAACAGGAAGGGAAGAAGAGATTTTAAAGCAATTTCAGCAAGCTTTGATATTCATTTTAACTTTCATTCAAGAAGAAACAAGTATGCAGTACTTTTAAAATTCGCCTATCGTAGCCAGGTCCACCAATGTATTCTGCAAAGTCATAGTTATATTTCAGTTACTTCCTGGAGAGGAGGTGATTCTGGATTCATTAATTTCCTATCCATGTATCTTCATTTGATATCAAATAAAATTCAAAATATGCTATCAACATTTTAAGATGTTCAGTGATAGCTTTCCACAGGTTTGCAAAATCAAAATGATCAGCTGCTGCATAGAAAATTGCTGTTTATGGCACATGCCTTTAATAATCATTAGAAACTGTTCTTTCAAGCTTCTAACTTGTATTACCCTTTGAGGTGGATGCTTTTGGTGCCCCATCCAGACCTCTTTTATCAGATTCCCTTGCTGCTGAGAATATCTGCTGCTATAGCTCCCAGGTGTTCCTCTCTGCTGTTACCTTCCAGAGCACCCTGTTGGGTCAAGCTAAGTGTAAACTTCAGCTGAACCCACAGTTTTTCCTAATTTCTTCTCCTGATTTATTCTGCTTTCCTCATGCCCTTTCAAGTTTTGCCAGACAGCATACCCTCAAATTAATCCCTGGACAATAATCCACATCATAGACTCTGCTTAAAGGAAAGCTGTCCTTAAACCTGATGACACAGCTGCTGTGATTCTGTTTTTTAAGCTTTGCAAGAAGTCAGTAGCATTCAATCACTTAGAGAGAAGACATTATGCAGAATTAGGCTTTTCCTTCTAGAGATGGTTTTGCACACTGGCAAAATTAAAATTCTGCTGGGGTATTTCTTCCAGTCAAATTTATGTTCACAAGTTCCATGATCTTGAAAACATCCTACAGAGGATTTATCTGATACTTTAGTCTCCTAAGCCTCTTTCCTCAGAAACTACTGAGTTTCTACCCTGCTGCAACTGCTGCTGCTGCTAAGTTGCTTCAGTCGTTTCCGACTCTGTGCAACCCCATGGACGACAGGCCACCAGGCTCCGCTGTCCCTGGGATTCTCCAGGCAAGAACACTGGAGTGGGTTGCCATTTCCTTCTCCAATGCATGAAAATGAAAAGTGAAAGTGAAGTCGCTCAGTCGTATCCAACTCTTCGCAACCCCATGGACTGCAGCCTACCAGGCTCCTCCATCCATGGGATTTTCCAGGCAAGAGTACTGGAGTGGGGTGCCATCACCTTTTCCGGAGTTTCTACCCTAGTCTTTGGCAATCAGTTCGGTTCAGTTCAGTCGCTCAGTCGTGTCCGACTCTTTGCGACCCCATGAATCACAGCACGCCAGACCTCCCTGTCCATCACCAACTCCCGGAGTTCACTCAAACTCACGTCCATCGAGTCGGTGATGCCATCCAGCCATCTCATCCTCTGTCATCCCCTTCTCCTTCTGCCCCCAATCCCTCCCAGCATGAGTCTTTCCAATGAATCAACTCTTCGCATGAGGTGGCCAAAGTACTGGAGTTTCAGCTTTAGCATCATTCTTTCCAAAGAAATCCCAGGGCTGATCTCCTTCAGAATGGACTGGTTGAATCTCCTTGCAGTCCAAGGGACTCTCAAGAGTCTTCTCCAACACCACAGTTCAAAAGCATCGATTCTTCGGCACTCAGTCTTCTTCACAGTCCAACTCTCACATCCATACATGACCACAGGAAAAACCATAGCCTTGACTAGACAAACCTTTGTTGGCAAAGTAATGTCTCTGCTTTTGAATATGCTATCTAGGTTGGTCATAACTTTCCTTCCAAGGAGTAAGTGTCTTTTAATTTCATGGCTGTCGTCACCATCTGCAGTGATTTTGGAGCCCCCAAAAATAAAGTCTGACACTGTTTCCACTGTTTCCCATCTATTTCCCATGAAGTGATGGGACCGGATGCCATGCTCTTCGTTTTCTGAATGTTGAGCTTTAAGCCAACTTTTTCACTCTCCACTTTCACTTTCATCAAGAGGCTTTTTAGTTCCTCTTCACTTTCTGCCATAAGGGTGGTGTCATCTGCATATCTGAGGTTACTGATATTTCTCCTGGTAATCTTGATTCCAGCTTGTGTTTCTTCCAGTCCAGCGTTTCTCATGATGTACTCTGCATATAAGTTAAATAAACAGGGTGACAATATACAGCCTTGACGTACTCCTTTTCCTATTTGGAACCAGTCTGTTGTTCCATGTCCAGTTCTAACTGTGGCTTCCTGAGCTGCATACAGATTTCTCAAGAGGCAGGTCAGGTGGTCTGGGTGCTAAATTATAAGAACATTATTTTGCCTGAGGAACTGCTTTTGGGGAAAGGGTTGGCTTGCTTTTAAATTTGTGAATATGGGACTAATTCTATTTTAATTTTGCATATGCTGTCATCTTTGAGTGTTCTTTAAAATTGAGGTACATCAGAAACTTGACATGAAATTAATTCAATTTGTAAGGTCTTAAAAATTTCCTAGTAAATAGTACTTTAGTGAGAGATAGCCTAACAAATCTACACAAACATGTGAGGGTCTTCTGGCCAAGAGGGAATAAAGTGTGAAATGCAAGAGGATGTTTTTGGCTTTAATTTCTTTGTATACTTAACTCATCAGGGAAAGAGATTTTGATTTTGCTGATTATTTAAACTTAAGTTATAAAAAGGTTTGATTTGTGGGTTTTTCTTTCTCACCTCCAGGACAGAGTAAGGGCTAGGGAGAGATTATGAGTATTAGACAGAATGGAATTGGATAACGGAAGTAGGCTTATATGTAAATTTTGACCATCTCTATCAAGGTGATATTTTATTATTGGAAAATTTTAATCTTGTCATTCGATCTCCCTGCAGAATAGATAGTAAATTATATCAGACGACAGGAAATATAAAAATATGGAATAAGTAATAAAATAGAGTGGCTTGGAGTTTTGCCTTATTTTTAAATTCTATTCTGACTTATTTCAGAGACATCTGGTAGTTAATCTGATCTGTCCATCAGTAGTTCCAAGAGAATTCCTAAAGAAAAAGTGATTAGAATTAGAGGAGTAGTCATAATATTGGTACTAGACTTTGCAAGAAACTATTTCTCTCATTTCGCAGGTGATGGGAATGTAGACCACAACTCTAGATGGATGGATACCTTGGGTTAAAAGAACCACAGCCTGTCTCCTGTGACCATATGAATTTATTGTTTCACTTTTAAAACTTTTGGGGTAATATTCTTATAGCACATCAGATAACTGGAAACCCCCATGTCGGGACTTGCTCTGGAGATGTGTCAGTCCGTTTGCACAATGTGAAGATAGAGGAGGATCTCTTGATTGGAATTACATGTCATATGCTCCAGCCTAGTCTTCATTATAAAGAGTTATTTTGTGTTGCATTAATTTTTATTAACACAGTTGGGTCGAACTCAAGCAGAGAAAAGGATGCTATTTATTGATAGATTTATAAAAATTGAAATAGTGTAAATTGATTAAAGGGGAAAGCATTAGACTATAAATTTAGCCAAATAGGATGTTCAGATAAAACTCTGTCTTTATTTTTATGTCTCAAAATTATATAGTCAGTTCTGAAGCAGCTAAGCTATTCCAATAGCATGCATGCACTTTATAAAAGCTGTTCAGAATTATGCACTGCAGAACACTTAGCCCTGTAGTGATTCAGCTGAATGCTTAGGTTCTAAACTGTTAAAAAATGTCTTTGGTTTAAACTTCTATTGTGATAGTAAAAGGAAAAAGTAGTAGATAATCGTATGATTAAAAATTATGAATTATTGACTACCAAAATTAAAAACAGTATTTTCTCCCCCAAAAGCTATTATTAAATTTATAGTGAAGTAAGTGAGTGAAAGTCTCCACAGAATTAGCAGGAATTTGGACTAAACCACCAGTTGCATTTCAGTACAGTTTTATATGGATCCATGTACATGCAGCAAGGTTTTATAATAGCTTCAGAGTTGGACAGGTCTAGTTTACTTTATGTGAAATACAACAAAGCTGATACATTTATTTTCTTAAGCTGTTGCCAGGGGTGAGGGAGTGGCTTCAGATATTTTGTTATTTGAAAAAAAGTAGGGGAAATTCATGGGAATTCATGAGGTAAAAAGATAGAAAACATATCAAGTTAGAACTGTGTGCTGAACCAAGTACAGGGAGCATGTACAAAGTTAGTGAATACCAGAAACTAACATAAGGAAATGCAAAATCTCTGAAGATGGAGTTGAAAAATGCATGGAAAATTGATATTCCATAGGAGAATGTCAATAAAATATCAATCAATCAAAAGAGTGGGTTCCCAGGTGGATGATACAGGAGCAGGGCCAGCGTCAGTTACACAGGCCACATGTCTTGAAAGTCCTTGAGCTTTCTTTAATGCTTTGATATTTCTGTCTTGCAAGTCTTTATTTTGGGACAAGGGGCCCCTTATTTCATTTAGCACTGACCTATGTCAGTTATGTGGCTGGTCCTACAGGTGAGTGTGTTTGATGGTGGTAGAGGGGCAATTTCTAGTTTGGCCAGTTCAGTTTAGTAGCTCAGTCCTTCCAACTCTTTGCGACCCCATGGACTGCTGCATGCCAAGCCTCCCTGTCCATCACCAACTCCCGGAATTTACTCAAATTCATGTCCATTAAATCGGTGATGCCATCCAACCATCTCATCCTCTGTTGTTGCCTTCTCCTCCCACCTTCAATCTTTTGCAGCATCAGGGTCTTTACAAATAAGTCAGCTCTTCCCATCAGGTGGCCAAAGTATTGGAGTTTCAGCTTCAGCATCAGTCCTTCCAATGTATATTCAGGACTGATTTTCTTTAGGATGGACTGGTTGGATCTCCTTGCAGTCGAAGGGACTCTCAAGAGTCTTCTCCAACACCACAGTTCAAAAGCGTCAATTCTTTGGTGCTCAGCTTTCTTTATAGTCCAACTCTCATGTCTATACATGACTACTGGTAAAACTGTAGCTTTGACTACAGGACCTTTGCTGGCAAGTAATATCTCTGCTTTTTAATATGCTCTCTAGGTTGGTCATTGGAGAAGGTAATGGCACCCCACTCCAGTACTTTTGCCTGGAAAATCCCATGGACAGAGGAGCCTGGTAGGCTGCAGTCCATGAGGTCGCGAAGAGTCAGACATGGCTGAGCGACTTCACTTTCACTTTTGACTTTCATGCATTGGAGAAGGAAATGTCAACCCACTCCAGTATTCTTGCCTGGAGAATCACAGGGACGCAGGAGCCTGGTGGGCTGCTGTCCACGGGGTCACACAGAGTCAGACTCGACTGAAGCGACTTAGCAGCAGTAGCAGCAGCAGCAGGTTGGTCATAACTTTTTTAAGTTATGACCAACCTGGCACTGAAAAATCGCACTGAAAAATCAGAAAATCACCATCTGCAGTGATTTTGGAGCACCCAAAAATAAAGTCTGACACTGTTTCCACTGTTTCCTCATCTATTTGCCAAGAAGTGATGGGACCAGATGCCATGATCTTAGTTTTCTGAATGTTGAGTTTTAAGCCAACTTTTTCCTTCTCTTCTTTCACTTTCATTAAGAGGCTCTTTAGTTCTTCTTCGCTTTCTGCTGTAAGGGTGGTGTCATCTACATATCTGAGGTTATTGATATTTCTCCAGGCAATTTTGATTCCAGCTTGTGCTTCATCCAGCCAGAGTTTCTTTCTTTTTTTCTAAAATTTTATTTTATTTTTAAACTTTACATAATTGTATTAGTTTTGCCAAATTTCGAAATGAATCCACCACAGGTATACCTGCGTTCCCCGTCCTGAACCCTCCTCCCTCCCCTACCCTCCCTCTGGGTCGTCCCAGTGCACCAGCCCCAAGCATCCAGTACCGTGCATCGAACCTGGACTGGCGACTCGTTTCATACATGATATTATACATGTTTCAATGCTATTCTTTCAAATCTCCCCACCCTCTCCCTCTCCCACAGAGTCCATAAGACTGATCTATACATTGGTGTCTCTTTTGCTGTCTCGTACACAGGGTTATTGTTACCATCTTTCTAAATTCCATATATATGCGTTAGTATACTGTATTGGTGTTTTTCTTTCTGACTTACTTCACTCTGTATAATAGGTTCCAGTTTCATCCATCTCATTAGAACTGATTCAAATGTATTCTTTTTAATGGCTGAGTAATACTCCATTGTGTATATGTACCACTGCTTTCTTATCCATTCATCTGCTGATGGACATCTAGGTTGCTTCCATGTCCTGGCTATTATAAACAGTGCTACGATGAACATTGGGGTACACGTGTCTCTTTCCCTTCTGGTTTCCTCAGTGTGTATGCCCAGCAGTGGGATTGCTGGATCATAAGGCAGTTCTATTTCCAGTTATTTAAGGAATCTCCACACTGTTCTCCATAGTGGCTGTACTAGTTTGCATTCCCACCAACAGTGTAAGAGAGTTCCCTTTTCTCCACACCCTCTCCAGCATTTATTGCTTGTAGACTTATGGGTTGCAGCCATTCTGACTGCTGTGAAATGGTACCTCATAGTGGTTTTGATTTGCATTTCTCTGATAATGAGTGATGTTGAGCATCTTTTCATGTGTTTGTTAGCCATCTGTATGTCTTCTTTGGAGAAATGTCTATTTAGTTCTTTGGCCCATTTTTTGATTGGGTCATTTATTTTTCTGGAGTTGAGCTGTAGGAGTTGCTTGTATGTTTTTGAGATTAGTTGTTTGTCCATTGCTTCATTTGCTATTATTTTCTCCCATTCTGAAGGCTGCCTTTTCACCTTGCTAATAGTTTCCTTTGATGTGCAGAAGCTTTTAAGGTTAATTAGGTCCCATTTGTTTATTTTTGCTTTTATTTCCAATATTCTGGGAGGTGGGTCATAGAGGATCCTGCTGTGATGTATGTCAGAGAGTGTTTTGCCTATGTTCTCCTCTAGGAGTTTTATAGTTTCTGGTCTTACGTTTAGATCTTTAATCTATTTTGAGTTTATTTTTGTGTATGGTGTTAGAAAGTGGTCTAGTTTCATTCTTTTACAAGTGGTTGACCAGATTTCCCAGCACCACTTGTTAAAGAGATTGTCTTTAATCCATTGTATATTCTTGCCTCCTTTGTCAAAGATAAGGTGTCCATATGTGCGTGGATTTATCTCTGGGCTTTCTATTTTGTTCCATTGATCAATATTTCTGTCTTTGTGCCAGTACCATACTGTCTTGATAACTGTGGCTTTGTAATAGAGCCTGAAGTCAGGTAGGTTGATTCCTCCAGTTCCATTCTTCTTTCTCAAGATCGCTTTGGCTATTCGAGGTTTTTTGTATTTCCATACAAATTGTGAAATTATTTGTTCTAGCTCTGTGAAGAATACTGTTGGTAGCTTGATAGGGATTGCGTTGAATCTATAAATTGCTTTGGGTAGTATACTCATTTTCACTATATTGATTCTTCCAATCCATGAACATGGTATATTTCTCCATCTATTAGTGTCCTCTTTGATTTCTTTCACCAGTGTTTTATTGTTTTCTATATATAGGTCTTTAGTTTCTTTAGGTAGATATATTCCTAAGTATTTTATTCTTTCCGTTGCAATGGTGAATGGAATTGTTTCCTTAATTTCTCTTTCAGTTTTCTCATTATTAGTGTATAGGAATGCAAGGGATTTCTGTGTGTTTTTTATATCCTGCAACTTTACTATAGTCATTGATTATTTCTAGAAATTTTCTGGTGGAGTCTTTAGGGTTTTCTATGCAGAGGATCATGTCATCTGCAAACAGTGAGAGTTTTACTTCTTTTCCAGTTTGGATTCCTTTTATTTCTTTTTCTGCTCTGATTGCTGTGGCCAAAACTTCCAAAAACTATGTTGAATAGTAATGGTGAAAGTGGGCACCCTTGTCTTGTTCCTGACTTTAGAGGAAATGCTTTCAATTTTTCACCATTGAGGATAATGTTTGCTGTGGGTTTGTCATATATAGCTTTTATTATGTTGAGGTGTGTTCCTTCTATTCCTGCTTTCTGGAGAGTTCTTATCATAAATGGATGTTGAATTTTGTCAAAGGCTTTCTCTGCATCTATTGAGATAATCATATGGTTTTTATTTTTCAATTTGTTAATGTGGTGTATAACATTGATTGATTTGCGGATATTGAAGAATCCTTGCATCCCTGGGATAAAGCCCACTTGGTCATGGTGTATGATCTTTTTAATGTGTTGTTGGATTCTGATTGCTAGAATTTGTTAAGGATTTTTGCATCTATGTTCATCAGTGATACTGGCCTGTAGTTTTCTTTTTTTGTGGGATCTTTGTCAGGTTTTGGTATTAGGGTGATGGTGGCCTCATAGAATGAGTTTGGAAGTTTACCTTCCTCTGCAATTTTTTGGAAGAGTTTGAGCAGGATAGGTGTTATCTCTTCTCTAAATTTTTGGTAGAATTCAGCTGTGAAGCTGTCTGGACCTGGGCTTTTGTTTGCTGGAAGATTTTTGATTACAGTTTCAATTTCCGTGCTTGTGATGGGTCTGTTAAGATTTTCTATTTCTTCCTGGTCCAGTTTTGGAAAGTTGTACTTTTCTAAGAATTTGTCCATTTCTTCCACGTTGTCCATTTTATTGGCATATAATTGTTGATAGTAGTCTCTTATGATCCTTTGTATTTCTGTGTTGTCTGTTGTGATCTCTCCATTTTCATTTCTAATTTTATTGATTTGATTTTTCTCCCTTTGTTTCTTGATGAGTCTGGCTAATGGTCTGTCAATTTTATTTATCCTTTCAAAGAACCAGCTTTTGGCTTTGTTGATTTTTGCTATGGTCTCTTTTGTTTCTTTTGCATTTATTTCTGCCCTATTTTTTTAAATTAATTAATTTTTAATTTAATTTTATTTTTAAACTTACATAATTGTATTAGTTTTGCCAAATATCAAAATGAATCTGCCACAGGGTATACATGAGTTCCCCACTCCTGAACCCTCCTCCCTCCTCCCTCCCAGATACCATCCCTCTGGGTCGTCCCAGTGCACTAGCCCCAAGCATCCAGTATCGTGCATCGAACCTGGACTGGCAACTCGTTTCTTACATGATATTTTACATGTTTCAGTGTCATACTCCCAAATCTTCCACC